>NW_025533573.1:0-105000 GCF_020615455.1 Coregonus clupeaformis | reverse complement strand
TCCTGGAAATCCGAATTTCTGATTGACCACCCACTGACCATTACTAGTAGATACAATACAAGGGTCCCTCCGTTCAACTGGCTGTCTTCTAATACACAGACAGTGACTCCATTAAATCAGAGGTCATCTTTGTCCATTACTTAATCATCTTTAGTGTTTGCAGAAGGATGATAAACCACTGCAAATTGAACAGCTTCAGCGCTCTCTAAGAATTACGCCTTATCAGGGAACACATCCTCATTAATCCTTATCAGGGAACAGATCCTCATTCCTCCTTATCAGGGAACACGTCCTCATTACTCCTTATCAGGGAACACATCCTCATTACTCCTTATCAGGGAACACATCCTCATTACTCCTTATCAGGGAACACATCCTCATTACTCCTTATCAGGGAACACCTCCTCATTCCTCCTTATCAGGGAACACATCCTCATTACTCCTTATCAGGGAACACCTCCTCATTCCTCCTTATCAGGGAACACATCCTCATTACTCCTTATCAGGGAACACATCCTCATTCCTCCTTATCAGGGAACACATCCTCATTTTCCCTTATCAGGGAACACATCCTCATTACTCCTTATCAGGGAACACATCCTCATTACTCCTTATCAGGGAACACATCCTCATTCCTCCATATCGGGGAACACATCCTCATTACTCCTTATCAGGGAACACATCCTCATTTTCCCTTATCAGGGAACACGTCCTCATTCCTCCTTATCAGGGAACACATCCTCATTCCTCCTTATCAGGGAACACATCCTCATTACTCCTTATCAGGGAACACATCCTCATTCCTCCTTATCAGGGAACACATCCTCATTCATCCAAACAACATGTCTGCTACTTTAATTTGGCAACAAAACATTTACAGTATTCAAATACAGCTTGAGACATGACACAACGACAGTTCAAAACAATAAACCCAGCGTGTCATTATTTGTAATCTTGGATTGAATTAACGCAGGAACCTAGTTAACCTTCCATTACTTATGACAGTTCAAAATAGTAAATCCAGCGTGCCATTTGTAATCTTTGATTGAATTACTAGTTCCTGTTCAGGGACCAGGTTAACCTTCTGGTTTTCACAGGGAGTAAGTTCTCACCTGAACATGCATCCAATTCCCATCTCTGTGTTCATGATCAGCATCTTTAAAACCAAACCACACTGTTATACACATCACGTCTTCAGTTACACGACCTAAAGCTGAGCTGTGATTCCATGCAGGGTCCACATTCAATGAAGTGTCTCAGAGTAGGACTGATGATCTAGGATCAGGTCCCCCTTTGTCCATGTAATCATATTCCTTATGATCAAAAAAAGGCAAAACTGATCCCAGATCAGCAGCACTCGTTATGAATACGGGCCCAGGGGATGAAGAAGCTAATTAGTGTGTCTGTGTCTAATAGCCTGCTCCTTGGGAAATCTGTAAAAAAAATCCCTTGTCTTTTAGATATGCTTTATTATATTCGAGAGAACTGTTATTTGTTTTTATAGCATTATACATTGCAGCATCGTAACATCAAGTTTGGGATAACATATTTTTCCATTATATTTCCGCCCCATTGTCTTTCCAGCCATTGTCTTATGTCAGATAGGGCAACGATGCTGCGTGCCCTATCGGTTGAGGGACGGGTGTCATGTAGGAGGGACTCCACCTGTCTAGCTCCTTTTTCATGGATTGTTTTTATATTCTTGTTCCGTTCCGTTACCTACTGTACCACTTCAGAGTGTTGTTTGACTGACAGGTGGGCATTAGGTGCTGCAGGCCAGTGTACAAGTATCTGGTGTTGTGTTTCAAGGTCCATTGGGGCCTTGTTATTTGGCCGCACAAGGCACCACAAAACACCAGCTTCTGCCCCTGCCTATACGCTGAATCCACAGTTCCGTTAGTGTATTTTAACCTGCCTATACGCTGAATCCACAGTTCCGTTAGTGTATTTTAACCTGCCTATACGCTGAATCCACAGTTCCATTAGTGTATTTTAACCTGACTATCCCTATAGGTACAGTAGTGTATTTTAACCTGACTATCCCTATAGCTACAGTAGTGTATTTTAACCTGACTATCCCTATAGCTACAGTAATGTATTTTAACCTGACTATCCCTATAGCTACAGTAGTGTATTTTAACCTGACTATCCCTATAGCTACAGTAGTGTATTTTAACCTGACTATCCCTATAGCTACAGTAGTGTATTTTAACCTGACTATCCCTATAGCTACAGTAGTGTATTTTAACCTGACTATCCCTATAGCTACAGTAGTGTATTTTAACCTGACTATCCCTATAGCTACAGTAGTGTATTTTAACCTGACTATCCCTATAGCTACAGTAGTGTATTTTAACCTGACTATCCCTATAGCTACAGTAGTGCATTTTAACTAGGGTTGTCACGATACCAGTATTCAGACGTGGCAAGGAAACAAAACATGAAGCGGACTAAATGTCGTGAGGAAATGAGTCCTAATGTGTGAAACAAACAGCCTGATGGTGCCTTGTGCTTCTTTTCCAAGCTATAGCACATGATGTTCCTTCCAGTAGGCTTTTAAAGGACCAAAGAGTTTAGCCTGCTTTGTGTTTCCCTTTTCTTTTGCCAAGGAAAAATCAGGTGTCGAAGTATCACCATGCTGGTATCGTGACAACCCTCATTCTTAACACCACAGCCCTGAGGCCCTCACCCACACAGTGTTGTGGTGTAGCTGAAACCCCATAGCTGCATTCCAAATGACGCCCTATACGTTAAAAAAAAAAAACCCAAGTGAGAATAGGCATTGGTCTGAAGCCCGGAAAAAGCAAGTAAATGCGCATGAGCGCCACAATGTCTATTCCACCCATGCTCCACCAAGGTTTTCCAGCACACAGCTTTGACCTACCACAGTAGATATGTTGGTATTGTATTTCAAATTGTGTGTGTAGGCAGGTTGCTTAGGATTCAAACCTTCTCAAACAGCCTAATTCATACTCTTAGAGGAAGTGGTTCCACGATAATGTAAATATGCACCGCTTACACGGTAAAGTATTGCATTCATCACACACCACAGTTATCCCATTTCGCTACCTTTTCATGCTTTTTTTAATACAATACCATCAGGCTTGATTGAGCTGTTTTGTCTTGTAGTAATGTGGTGCCTGCCTGTATTTCCTTCAACCTTTATATTCATATTATTATTTTTTTTTATCATTATAACATCCTTTTGGTCAGTAGGTGCCCAACATAACAAAAGGTGGTGTTGTGTTGGACACAGTAGCTCAGGTACATAGAGCCTGTCTGCATTCCTGATTTCTGTAACTGTTAGCTTACCATTGCAATGTTGAATTAGGCTCAGCACCACTTGTGTTTCAAACATGGTCCTGTTTTATCAATTGCTGTGCTGACGAATGGACAGTTCATTACCTCTGACAAAGTAATGTGTAGCTTAAAGTTACACTATATATACAAAAGTATGTGGGCACCCATTCAAATTAGTGGATTCGACTATTTCAGCCACACCCATTGCTGACAAGTGTATAAAATCATACACAGCCATGCAATCTCCATAGACAAACATTAGCAGTAGAATGGCCTTACTGAAGAGCTCAGTGTCTTTCAATGTGGTACCGTCATAGGATGCCACCTTTCCAACAAGTCAGTTCATCAAATGTCTGCCCTGCTAGAGCTTCCCCAGGCAACTGTAAGTGCTGTTATTGTGAAGTGGAAATGTCTAGGAGCAACAACGGCTCAGCCGCGAAGTGGTAGGCCACACAAGTTCACAGAACGCGACCGCCAACTACTGAAGTGCGCAGCGCGTAAAAAAATATTCTGTCCTCGGTTGCAACACTCACTATTGAGTTCTAAACTGCCTCTGGAAGCAAAGTCAGCACAATAACTGTTCGTCGGGAGCTTCATGAAATGGGTTTCCATGGCCGAGCAGCCGCACACAAGTCTAAGATCACCATGCGCAATGCCAAGCGTTGGTTGGAGTGGTGTAAAGCTCGCCATCATTGGACTCTAGAGCAGTGGAAACGCGTTCTCTGGAGTGATGAATCACGCTTCACCATCTGGCAGTCCGATGGATGAATCTGGGTTTGGCGGATGCCAGAAGAACACTACCTGCCTGAATGCATAGTGTCAACTGTAAAGTTTGGTGGAGGAGGAATAATGGTCTGGGGCTGTTTTTCATGGTTCGGGCTAGGTTCCTTAGTTCCAGTGAAGGGAAATCTTAACACTACAGCATACAATGACATTCTAGATGATTCTGTGCTTCCAACTTTGTGGCAACAGTTTCGGGAAGGCCCTTTCCTGTTTCAGCATGACAATGCCCCTGTGCACAAAGCGAGGTACATAGAGAAATGGTTTGTCGAGATCGGTGTGGAAGAACTTGATTGGCCTGCACAGAGCCCTGACCTTAACCCCATTGAACACCTTTGGGATTAATTGGAACGCCGAATGTGAACCAGGCCAAATTCCCAACATCAGCGCCCGACCTCATTAATGCTCTTGTGGCTGAATGAAAGCATGTCCCCGCAGCAATGTTCCAACATCTAGTGGAAAGCCTTCCCAGAAGAGTGGAGGCTGTTATAGCAGCAAAGGGGGGACCAACTCCATATTAATGCCCATGATTTTGGAATGAGATGTTCGACGAGCAGGTGTCCACATGGTCATATGAAGGTTGAAGGCCATCGAGAGCATCCTGACTGGTTGCATCATTGCCTGTTAATGCAACTGCTCGGCATCCGACCATAAGGAGCTACAGAGGGTAATGCGTACGGCCCAGTACATCACTGGGGCCAAGATTCCTGCCATCCAGGACCTATATACCAGGCGGTGTCAGAGGAAGGCCCAAAAAATTGTCAAACACTCCAGCCACCCTAATCATAGACTGTTCTCTCTGCTATCGCAGGGCAAGCGGTACCGGAGCGCCAAGTCTAGGTCCAAAAGGCTTCTTAACAGCTTCTACCCCCAAGCCATAAGACTCCTGAACAGCTAATCATGGCTACCTGGACTATTTGCACTGCCCCCCCATCTTTTACGCTGCTGCTACTCTGTTTATTATTTATGCATAGTCACTTTAACTCTACCCACATGTGCATATTACCTCAATTACCTCGACTAACCGGTGCCCCCGCACATTGACTCTGTACCGGTACCCCCTGCATATAGCCTCGCTACTGTTATTACACATTGACTCGGTACCGGTACCCCCTGTATATAGCCTCCCTACTGTTATTTCCCATTGACTCGGTACCGGTACCCCCTGTATATAGCCTCCCTACTGTTATTTCCCATTGACTCGGTACCGGTACCCCCTGTATATAGCCTCCCTACTGTTATTTTACTGCTGCTCTTTTACTGCTGTTTTTTACTTATTTATTTTTAACTTAACACTTATTTTTTCTTAAAACTGCGTTGTTGGTTAAGGGCTTGCCAGTAAGCATTTCACTGTTGTATTTGGCACATGTGACAAATAACATTTGATTTAATTTGTATGTTTGTACTTGGTGACGCAACAATTATACACATTTACTATAGGCCTATATCAAAAATACATACAGCTAAGTATATATATATATATATATATATATATATATATATAAATATATATATATATATATAAATATATATGTATCGGTATACATTATTTTAGTAGTTGGACACTGTAAAGTCTAACATCCCTCTAAGAGTCTGAATTAGGCTGTTTGAGGAGGTTTGAATCCTAAGCAACCTGCCTACACATAGTTTGAAGTACAATACCGGCATAGCTACTGTAGTAGGTCAAAGCTGTGTGCCGGAAATCTTTGTAGTGCATTGTGGTGCTCAAGTGCATTTCCTTTATTTTTCGGCTTCAGACCAATGCCTATTCTCACTTAAAACTTCATTTTTGTTTTTAATTTCCGTGGTTTTTACACCGGAAGGTGATTATGCAACGTTATAATACGACATTATAATGCAGCATAACACAGGATTAAAAGCTCAGTAAAAGTCAACAATAATAACAAATGGCAACATAAATGATGTAGTTATTAGTATTTTTTGGAATATTAACAGCTGATTTTCCGGAGGGAAGCAAAAAAACAGAACCCCATTTAAGCCAATATGAAGTAAACCAGAATTTGTTTCACTGGTCTCTCTTAAGACAGTCAAACAAGCTGCTGGAAAATGCACAAAAAATCTACATGTACACATTAACTATTTACATGAACATGTATCTTTACATGAAAATGTATACTCAGCTTTGTAAATACAATTCAGGGATGGCGACAATTGCTCTTGACAAAATACACGTTTCTGCATGCTTTTTGTTCAAGCCCAGTTCTACCACATCTGATTCTACTTTTAATGGTATTGATGAACAGCTGAGGTCTTGATGAACGGCCGAGGTCTTGATGAACAGCCAATGTCTTGATGAACAGTCGAGGTCTTGATGAACAGCTGAGGTCTTGATGAACGGCCGAGGTCTTGATGAACGACAGAGGTCTTGATGAACAGCCGAGGTCTTGATGAACAGTCGAGGTCTTGATGAACAGCTGAGGTCTTGATGAACGACAGAGGTCTTGATGAACGACAGAGGTCTTGATGAACAGCCGAGGTCTTGATGAACAGCTGAGGTCTTGATGAACAGCCGAGGTCTTGATGAACGACAGAGGTCTTGATGAACAGCCGAGGTCTTGATGAACAGCTGAGTAGTAGTAGAATACCATCAAGTCTATATTATAGTGAACACAGGGTTAAATATATACTGTACTGTAAGGTGTCCCAAATTACACTCTATTCCCTACATAGTGCACTACTTTTGACCAGCTCTGGTCAAAAGTAGTGCATTATGTAGGGAATAGAATGCCATTTGGCAGGCACACAGCCTTACATTACAGTGTAGCTTTAACCCTGTGTTCTCATGAAGGAACGGTGTTTAGCCTGGACAATAGGTTCAGATTGTCTAGAGAGCCCAGTGCACATGTGTTGCTCCTCTCCCCATTACGATGGATGAAATCTCCTATGCCGCAGGGAGACAGCAATCGTTACCGCTCTTACATTGACATTTTATATTTTAGTCATTTAGCAGACGCTCTTATCCAGAGCGACTTACAGTTAAGTGAGTGCATACATTTTTCTTCGGCTCATAGAAAAAAAACATTAGCTGTTACTCTACAGTAGGAGGTTGTTGTTTACATTGACCTTAACGCTGTTCATCTGTAACATATAATATATGCCATTTAGCAGACACTATTATCCAACTTATGGTCATGCACGCATACATTTTTCGTACGTGTGGTCGCGGAACTCGAACCTACTATCTCTGGGGTTGATAGCGCTATGCTCAACCAACTGAGCTACAGAGGACCAATGGATGATGGAGGGTCAAATATGAACTGTAAACAAGATACGGTAAAGTTTCTAGTTACTGTTATGTATGATGCGGTAGTATACAATGATTCATACTCTATCTAAGCATTGATTGAGAAAATAATGTCGATGAGGCAGAATCTGCAGTTTTCCTGATACTCATCAACTATTCCTAAACCAAACAGAAGCCATACTTTTTCAAACCAAGTTGACAAAGCAAGGACAGAAACATGAAATGTCCAATTAAAATACAATGGATGTATGATCACTCTCGATTGGCACCATTGAGGCACATCGCCCATGAAAGCCAAGCTTCAACATTGCATGAAAACTGAGGAGAAACATTCAGATTCAGATTGGAAATAATTGCATCTCAATTTGAAAAGCAGCGCTTTTGTAACACCCTGTTTTGTGAGATGACGATCAATTATTCAGTCTACTCAAGCAGAATACAAGGTCAAAGTTATCCAAGATGCTACTTTGAATGCAGCGTGCTACAGTTACTGTAAATTCCTGCTTACATTAATGAAGCAGGATAGTATGCTAT
Organism: Coregonus clupeaformis; assembly: GCF_020615455.1. Lineage (NCBI taxonomy): Eukaryota > Metazoa > Chordata > Actinopteri > Salmoniformes > Salmonidae > Coregonus > Coregonus clupeaformis. The sequence continues at coordinate 97,121 of NW_025533573.1, read as the reverse complement.
CCGATCCAAAGGCCTTTATCTGCTAATTGAATATGCCTCTTGTCCTAGATTAATAATTACATTTTACATTTTAGTCATTTAGCAGACGCTCTTATCCAGAGCGACTTACAGTTAGTGAGTGCATACATTTTCATACTGCCCCCCCTGCATCGTTTGCATTCAGCCTGTGGGATAATGTTATTTACGTGTGTAGACTCTATGCATTGGCAGACAGCTCCATAGTGCTGAAATAGTTTGTTCCCCATAGTATAGAGACTGGGAAACACATGTGGACACCGGCGTGGTGCTGAAATGGCAACTTCGAGCCCCGCTGCTGTAGAGACTGCAGCCGCATTAGTGGACAGCGAAATGCTGCTGAAATGGGTTGTGCTCATTGTACTTTAATGGTCAATGGAACGGTAAGACTGAACAAACATATGACTGTAAATGTTACAATGTTCTCTCTAGCGGTATTAAATGATTACATTCTCATTGGTGTCTTGATAACTTTGCTGCAAATGAAAGAGATAAGGGGGGTCACCCTTCAAACATGTATACCCCTCCATATAATGTGTTCCGAATATAATGCTTTCGGCTTCCACAGTATGTTGCCTTCAGGCGACATATTTGTGACTGATAAAAAGCAGCATGTAACACTCAGTCAAAGTTTAGGTTGACAGGTGAATGCTGTAAATAACCCCCAGGCGGATCAATTCGCCACGCGCTACAGTAATATATTCTGAATGCTGGTGAGATTGCGCGTAATTCATGTGATTAGATTGTGTTCCATGCGACTTGGCATACAGTACCCAAAACCCCTGGTGCCGAGAGAGGAGATGTGGGCAGGACACTGTGTTACAGTAGCACACTGGGTTGCTGCTGTTTAGACAGGAGCGGTCCAGACTCCATTGAGGTACCGGATGATGCAGAGACAGAGAGAGAGAGCGAGAGAGGTGCGCAGTAGGCTACTCTGTTCTCCTTGGAGACGTTTTCAAGTCGCTTAGTAGTGTTTTCACGTTTTTGCACTGAAGGAAGTTTTCTGAAAGAGGATAAACTGTGGCTAGTACAACCTATCCCCTATGACTTGATTGGGGGGAAGTGAGCGGAGTAAGTCGTGCCTCTGAGCCGTGCGGGTGTCGCGTTAGGGGGTGGCGTTCAATTGGGAAGAGGCTGAAACCGTATCAGGGTGAGAAGAGATTAGCCCTGACAGCAAATACAAGATCTCCATTGGGCTCGAGCTCCTCTCTCTTTCCTGACAAACCATCACTCACCGACCAACTGTCACAGTTCGAAGATGTCCTGCGCTTCATAAACGAACGAGTGTTATTCAGTTCCTCCGTTGTAGGCTTTCTATACTGTAGCCTACCTGACGACAAGGCTGCATGTTTTGGATATTTGGATAGTATAAACAGCGTAGTCATTTTTGGATTGCAGATTTATATTGTTGTATCGAAATTACCAACGGAAAATTCATCCATAAATTTCTGGACGAGCGATGTTAATACTGGACAACTGAAGGGATTGATAGCCTACAACGCATTATAGGTGAGGTGGATGATATCTGATCCAATGTGAAGACTGATCTGAATTAACTTTCCATCCAAACTTCAATTGCGTCATTCATTCTCATATTTGAATGTCAGATTAAACGCATTGTTATTCTTATTTAATTTCGAGTGATAGGCTACCTCTCATTGACAGGGTGCATCTGGTGCGGAACAAGGGAGACAACCAAACCCGTGTGTTCTTATGTATTTATATTTCACGCAGATATATATAAATGTTATTTTTGGGGGGTGACATAATCTTCAAAGGACTTTACCAACATGTATCTACAAGTTGTAGGCTAATTTGATAAACCTGCCAGCTGGTCTCCGCTGTCTTGGTAGCCTTCCCTACAGTAGAATATGTTAATGAGCAGAGATGTGTGAATCAATCAAGCATATCCTTCCTTATTGAAAAAACGGTAAGTCTAGTAGAGCAGGGTTTTTCGAACGTCTCCTCGGTGAACACCAGCCGTTCCATGTAGGCCTATTTGAACTATTCCACAGCTAGCATACCTGATTTAACTTGTCAATTAATCATCAAGCCCTTGAATAGGTGAATCAGGTGAGCTAGTTCGTATGGGGGTCCTAGAGAAGAGGTTTGAAAACCTGTGTATTAAGCGTAGGTCTAATTCAGAGCGCAAAGACGCAAATGAGGGACTTTATTAATCGTCTATCACTGTCCAAAACGTGTATGTGTATCAATGTTCTAGAATAGTGCACCGTTGGATTTCATACTTTTCACATTCTCAGCTCAATAACAACCTCTGTAATGCGCTCTCCATAAAACCCGATAGAACCCCATTTACGGTATTCTAGAACACCTGATAACTGTCGCTGCACTGTTATTTTAACCCTCTCCCCATCACCCTACCGACCATGCATTGGATGAATGTGTGCGGCTGCCTGTATCGTGGCTTTTTAAGTCATTTATTATGATGTGTCTTTATGGTCTTGTTTTCATCAGCTCCTCTAAACTAATGTACATTTATGAGTGAAACTGCCTTGTACCTTTCAAAATCACCTCACAACATCAATACCTACAAGTGTTGTCATTACATGTGGTGTAGTGTATTTCCAGTGAGTGGTGTGTGTGTGTGTGTGTGTGTGTGTGTCTGCCTGCCTGCCTACGCTGCCTATCTGTATGTGATGTATGGGCAGGTGCCTCTCACCAGGTCTCCCATCCTTTTTTCTTCATCAACCTGTTTGATGATAATGAAACTATGTCCTCTCTGAAGTCTAGGCTCCCTCCCAGCCTCCCAGGTTTAGTGTGGTGGTCTAGAATGTAGGGATGATCCCTGTGGGAAGACTAAAGGCTCAGCCGCAGCTGTGGCAGATAGAGAGAGATCCCTCTCCATGGCTGTGGATGCTGCCTGGCCCTGGCCCTGGCCCTGGCCCTGCTGCTGCCTCGGGGTTCTGCCGACTGGGTGCCACTACCGCCCCTGCTGCCATGCCACACCCTCACCATCCCTTCCTGCTCTCCCCTCACCACCCTCCTCCGCTGCTCCAAGCCGTCTCCAGCTGGCAGCTGTCCAGTGATCCATTCCTGCCTCTGGGGAGGATACCGACACACACAGCAGCTAACCCTGGCATCGGTCAGTTTCCCCTGCAGAACGTCCAGGTAAGTTGCTATCAGCCAAAACTTTATCTTTTCAGAATGGGGGTTTTATGAATGATAAATCATGTTTGCTATACACCTGAACAACATTCATGTACACGCTGGTAGGGGATACACACACAGACAGACAGGCATCTGCACTCGTACACATTGGTATGCACACACGAACGCACGCACGCACGGACGCATTGACATGCACGAACGGATGCACACGTGCCCTGGTTGGTCTAGTTAGTCTGATGGAAAATGGCTCATACAGCACATCGTCAGTGTTACGATCTGCATACAGATTGCCGAGGGATCGTATTCAAACTTCAGTTGGGGAGTTTTGCTATGTTGCTGAAGGAAAAAAAATGCTTTTGGACAACTTGTCAACTTGTCAACTCTACAGTATGTGAAGAGATAGAATCATTAGATCATTTGTTTTGGTTCTGTCCATTTGTAGCTTGTTTTTGGACACAGGTCCAGGAATGGCTAAAGGATTGCAATATTTACCTGGAACTAACCTTGCAGATAGCATTACTGGGTGATCTGAAAAGTCATAGTCAATCAATCAATAATATAATAATACTTTTAGCAAAAATGTTTATTTTTAATTCACAATCTGTAGAAGCAATGAGAATAGAAAGGGTCAGAACTTTTGTAAAACATCACAGTACGGTTGAAATATATATGGCAAATAGAAATCCTATATGGATGGTGTTAAGAGATAGATGGGAGGTATTGAATAGAGTTGAAGGATGGGACTAATAACAAATAACAACAAATAATAACAAAGATAGCTAATAATGTAAGCATACTGTGTCCATAATAAGTATATAGGTTGTATGTTGGGAGCTTTTGGGAAAGAGCACAGTTAGAAAGATATGGCATTTAGAAGCAAACCGGATGGACATCATGAAAATGATCGGAGAGGTTGAGAGTAGAAGAAGTTCAGGAGCAAAAAAATTAATAAATATATATATATATATATATATATATATATATATATATATATATATATATATATATGATATAGAATTATTGTAAAATTAACTCTGTCCATAAGGTGTAGATAGTAAGTATAGACCGGAAGTAGAGGCCTGGGCGTTGTTGTTCACTAATTTACTCCAAGTAGGGAAAGGATGGTGGGGTTGAAAAGTAATAAAGGGGAATATATATATAAAAAATAAAAATAAAACATGGGGGATTGGAAGTGATGCAGACAATTACATTGATAGAAGATACAATCTGTCTGCAATATTAAGCTGATCCATCCCCCCAGAAAAAAAAAAAAAAAAAAACTCTACAGTATGTCCTGGTGGTTGATACAATAGAATAGAAATAAGCCATTTAGCACACACTTTTATTCAAAGAGACTTCCAGTCATGTGCTCATACATTTTTATGCATGGGTGGTCCCAGGAATCGAACCCACTATCCTGACATTGCAAGCACTACCAACTGAGCTACAGAGGACGTCCTTCATAATGGAAACTGACCCAAGAGTATTTCCATATGCATGCCATGAGTGGCTTGTAGTGTAGTGTAACTGCAGTTGGTCTCTGATTCCACTAGCGTTGCTTTAGTGTCCTTTCTGCATCCTGATGATCAGAGCACATTTTCCCCCCAATCCTCTGATCCCGCTCACACAGCCAAACACAGCGTGACATTTAATCTGAGGAGAGCAGAGAGTGGACTTAATCAAGACAGGTCAGGCATTTAGGCACTGATGTAGACCTTGACCTTTCACACCGTTAAACCACCGTTCATAGGGAGGATACTGTAGAAGGCCCTTAATATTGGTGGCAGGGTGGAGAGGAGAGGAGAGGAGAGGAGAGGAGAGGAGAGGAGAGGAGAGGAGAGGAGAGGAGAGGAGAGGAGAGGAGAGGAGAGGAGAGGAGAGGAGAGGAGAGGAGAGGAGAGGAGAGGAGAGGAGGAAAATGAACATAGCAACAGACACAGCGGGTGTTTGATGTGATATTTTGCAATGCAAAGCTTTTTCAGAAGAAGCTTGTGATTGATTTTTAATGTGGCGGTTGTGGGATGAGTCAGCGTATATCACGGAGAGAGACAAACATCTTTTGTCTGTCTGGAACCATGGATAGATGGCTTCGACTGAGTAGATTGGTGGAGACTTGCTCCATAACTCCATGCTTGGAAAATGAAGCTTTTATTACAGTCTTCAATTGTGAAGGATCCTGAGGAGCCCCAGAGTGAAGCTGTGCATTATTGTTATACGTTTGAAAGGCTTGTCAGTGACAGACAGAAGGCTATGTTCTGTTCTGTTTGTAAACCATTACCTAGTTCTATATGGCTCTATTCCTCCACCATGCCATCCTACCAACTACAGTTCATCATCCACCATGCCATCCTACCAACTACAGTTCATCATCCACCATGCCATCCTACCTACTACAGTTCATCATCCACCATGCCATCCTACCTACTACAGTTCATCATCCACCATGCCATCCTACCAACTACAGTTCATCATCCACCATGCCATCCTACCAACTACAGTTCATCATCCACCATGCCATCCTACCAACTACAGTTCATCATCCACCATGCCATCCTACCAACTACAGTTCATCATCCACCATGCCATCCTACCAACTACAGTTCATCATCCACCATGCCATCCTACCAACTACAGTTCATCATCCACCATGCCATCCTACCAACTACAGTTCATCATCCACCATGCCATCCTACCAACTACAGTTCATCATCCACCATGCCATCCTACCAACTACAGTTCATCATCCACCATGCCATCCTACCAACTACAGTTCATCATCCACCATGCCATCCTACCAACTACAGTTCATCATCCACCATGCCATCCTACCAACTAAAGTTCAGGGAATCACCATCTCCTTTATTGATAGCTCAAAGCGTTCAGACACAGTATTATCGACTGATAGATATAACCTACTTGACATGGAATGGTGAAGTTTTTATGGGTTAGAGTTCCATTAGAGTTTTCAGTTTTGTAAAGTCAAAGATCTCATGGAAAAGGATTTAAAAAATCACGTCTCAATTACTGGTATAGATTGTTTCCTTTAATGAGGTAGTGATTGTTAGCATCGTGTTAAGACACCAAAGTCCTATTTTCTCCTTTAATGAGGTAGTGCTTGTTAGCATCGTGTTAAGACACCAAAGTCCTATTTCTCCTTTAATGAGGTAGTGCTTGTTAGCATCGTGTTAAGACACCAAAGTCCTATTTTCTCCTTTAATGAGGTAGTGCTTGTTAGCATCGTGTTAAGACACCAAAGTCCTCTTGTCTCCTTTAATGAGGTAGTGCTTGTTAGCATCGTGTTAAGACACCAAAGTCCTCTTGTCTCCTTTAATGAGGTAGTGCTTGTTAGCATCGTGTTAAGACACCAAAGTCCTCTTGTCTCCTTTAATGAGGTAGTGCTTGTTAGCATCGTGTTAAGACACCAAAGTCCTCTTGTCTCCTTTAATGAGGTAGTGCTTGTTAGCGTCGTGTTAAGACACCAAAGTCCTCTTGTCTCCTTTAATGAGGTAGTGCTTGTTAGCGTCGTGTTAAGACACCAAAGTCCTCTTGTCTCCTTTAATGAGGTAGTGCTTGTTAGCATCGTGTTAAGACACCAAAGTCCTCTGTCACAAGCAGTTCAGGGTACTTCCAGAAATACAGTTTGAATCAGCCAATGAGATCTCTAAACCTGAACGATGTGTATTTTCTTCTCCCATTTCACTATTGTTTCATTTCCTGTCAGTGGGAGCTGCCATCTCCACGCCACATGCTGGGGTTTCAGCCTTCTACCAACCTGGAGCTGGTCCCTGTGCTGCCCCATGTGTACCGCTCAGTACTCCCTCCTTACCATGGCAGAGGATGGGTGGAGAAACGGGCCCCCGACTACAAGGTAGACAAACCACTACAACCTTGGCTGAGTCACAAATGGCACCCTACTCCCTATATGGAGTCCTATGGGCCCTGGTCAAACGTAGTGCATAGGGTGCCATTTGAGCTGCATCCATGGTCTCGGACTACTGCTGTATCTCACAGATAGACTCACTGTAATCACTGTAATGGTCAAGGACAGTTCACACCGTAATCACTGTAATGGTCAAGGACTGTTCACATTGTAATTGTCAAGGACAGGTGAATTTGGAGAGGGTCTCTGCATAAAGCCCCTGTTTTCTTTCCATGATTGCTGAATTGCCTGTCCTCGCTGTGTTTCAAGGTTTACAACAGCTGTCCTGAACAACATTGTGTGTCTCTGTGTCTCTAGGTTTTCCCAGAAACTCTTCCTTACCTCTGTGTGTCTAAGTGTACCACAGGAAATCAGTTGGGAGGGTGTCAACAGACACTTGCCTCTCTGTCTGTGTTTCAATGTGTACCTGACACTCTTTCCTCCCTGTGTTTCTAGGCATACTTGAATAACACTCTAGCTCTGGAGACCACCTGGCTCACTCCGGAGGAAATAGGAATTTTCCAGCAGCAGGAAAAACCATTGTTGATGACAAATCAAATGGCAATGAGCGTATCTAGGCCAGCTGCTGCCTCCAGGAGCCTCCACTCTCTCCTCATGTCACCCAGACCTGCTGCCTCCAGGAGTCTCCGCTCACTCCTCATGTCACCCAGACGTATATCAGGTTAGTGGTCGATTATATTACCTAGCTACCTGCTCCGTACTTTACAAGCACACGCGCGGATGCACGCACACGCACACACACACACACACACACACACACACACACACACACACACACACACACACACACACACACACACACACACACACACACACACACACACACACACACACACACACACACACACACACACACACACACACACACACACACACACACACACACACACACACACCCCCCCTACCTTCCAAGCCTGTCCGTGGCCTCCTCTCAGCCACAGCCCCAACCATCAGTTAGCTGTTCTCCTCATAATGGTTACCATACCAACCAACCCCCCCAACCCCCCCTCTTTAATAACTTTCTGATCCCAAAGTTTAATCCCCTCTTTTTAAACAGACTGGAGAGATAGCAGCAGTATACCATTTTTGTCCCAAATGGCACCTGATTTCCCTATATAGTGCACTACTTTTGACCAGAGCCCTATGGCACTATATTGGGAATAGGGTGGCATTTGTGATGCGTCTACTGTCAATCTGCATTTTACGCTACTTGTTAAAACTTTAGGCGGAGCAGTACCATCTGCGAGTGTGTGGGAGGGAGCTGGGTTGGAAGAGGCATGCGTGAACAGGAACCTCATTAAACACAATTGGTTTCAGACACATTGGTTTCAGATACGTTGGTTTTTCAGGGCTGCTGAAGTGGAACCGTTTACCAGCTAGTGGGTAGAAGCGTTCTCCTCCTTATCTGACGGAAGCGGACGGAAGACTCCTGTCACTCCAGAGGGGTTTATTCAGCAGATAAACTAGTATTGTGACGCTAAACACTGACATGTAGGTTGAGTCTCAAATGGTACCCTATTCAAAACAGAGCGTATAGTAGGTAGTCATGGAGACTCTATTTCCCATTTACTAAATGACCTTGGTCAAAAGTAGGAAGTAGGGTGCCATTTGGGATTCAGGCTGGGTGTCTGCTCTGCAACAACGGCACTTGGTGATCTGACAAAACAAACTGAAAAGGATGAGAACATTGGTAGAGCACGGCGCTTGTAACGCCAGGGAGGTGGGTTCGATCCCCGGGACCACCCGTACGTAAAAATGAATGCGCACATGACTGTAAGTCGCTTTGGATGAAAGCGTCTGCTAAATGGCATATTAATTATAGTAATTTAACATTGGAGAACAAGCTGTGAAAGGAAAGACTGTGAGGTGTTGGTTGTTGTTGTTTGGCTGAATCAGGAGTTTAAAGGAGAACACTAACTCCCTCTGAGTTGAATCAGGAGTTTAAAGGAGAACACTAACTCCCACTGAGTAGAATCAGGAGTTTAAAGGAGGACACTAACTCCTACTGAGTTGAATCAGGAGTTTAAAGGAGAACACTTAACTCCCACTGAGCTGAACCAGGCTGTGTTGCACCTGGGAAATGTGGATATGTCTCAAATGGCAATCTGCTTCTTTTAATACACTACTTCTGACCAGGGTCCATATGACTCTAGTGCACTACATAGGGAATAGTGTGCCATTTGGGACGAAGCCTTAGTCCTGGACTCCATAGTGTCCAAGTATAGTACTGTATGAGGACAGTGAAGTATAAATCACATTTGCATTATTCTCATCTGACCTCCATCATGTGATGATACAAAATCTATGTCCCAAATAGCAACCTATACCCTACATAGCGCACTACTTTTGACCAGACCCCTTCTTTTGAGCAGAGCGCAATACAAAGGGAATAGGGTGCAATTTTGAATGTACGAAAGACTATGTTCGCTTTAGGAGATGTCTCCATGTGATAATGGATATGTCTCTGTGATAATGGAGATGTCTACATGTGATAATGGAGATGTCTCTGTGATAATGGAGATGTCTCCATGTGATAATGGAGATGTCTTCATGTGATAATGGAGATGTCTCCATGTGATAATGGAGATGTTTCTACGTGATAATGGAGATGTTTTCACGTGATAAAGGAGATGTCTCTACATCATAATGGAGATGTCTCTACGTGATAATGGAGATGTCTCTACGTGATAATGGAGATGTCTCTACGTCATAATGGAGATGTCTCTATGTGATAATGGAGATGTCTCTACGTGATAATGGAGATGTCTCTACGTCACAATGGAGATGTCTCTACGTGATAATAGAGATGTCTCTACGTGATAATGGAGATGTCTCTACGTGATAATGGAGATGTCTCTACGTGATAATGGAGATGTCTCTATGTGATAATGGAGATGTCTCTACGTGATAATGGAGATGTCTCTACGTGATAATGGAGATGTCTCTACGTGATAATGGAGATGTCTCTACGTGATAATGGAGATGTCTCTACGTGATAATGGGGTGTCTCTACGTCATAATGGAGATGTCTCTACATCATAATGGAGATGTCTCTACGTGTAAATGGCATATTTAAATTTTAAATTATAATGGAGATGTCTCTACGTGATAATAGAGATGTCTCTATGTGATAATGGAGATGTCTCCATGTGATAATGGAGATGTTTCTACGTGATAAAGGAGATGTCTCTACGTCATAATGGAAATGTCTCTACGTGATAATGGAGATGTCTCTACGTCATAATGGAGATGTCTCTATGTGATAATGGAGATGTCTCTACTTGATAATGGAGATGTCTCTACGTCACAATGGAGATGTCTCTACGTCACAATGGAGATGTCTCTACGTGATAATAGAGATGTCTCTACGTGATAATGGAGATGTCTCTACGTGATAATGGAGATGTCTCTACGTGATAATGGAGATGTCTCTATGTGATAATGGAGATGTCTCTACGTGATAATGGAGATGTCTCTACGTGATAATGGAGATGTCTCTACGTGATAATGGAGATGTCTCTACGTGATAATGGAGATGTCTCTACGTGATAATGGGGTGTCTCTACGTCATAATGGAGATGTCTCTACATCATAATGGAGATGTCTCTACGTGTAAATGGCATATTTAAATTTTAAATTATAATGGAGATGTCTCTACGTGATAATAGAGATGTCTCTATGTGATAATGGAGATGTCTCAAACGTGATAATGGAGATGTCTCTACGTCGTAATGGAGATGTCTCCATGTGATAATGGAGATGTCTCCATGTGATAATGGAGATGTCTCCATGTGATAATGGAGATGTTTCTACGTGATAAAGGAGATGTCTCTACGTCATAATGGAAATGTCTCTACGTGATAATGGAGATGTCTCTACGTCATAATGGAGATGTCTCTATGTGATAATGGAGATGTCTCTACTTGATAATGGAGATGTCTCTACGTCACAATGGAGATGTCTCTACGTGATAATGGAGATGTCTCTACGTCACAATGGAGATGTCTCTACGTGATAATGAAGATGTCTCTACGTGATAATGGAGATGTCTCTACGTGATAATGGAGATGTCTCTACGTGATAATGAAGATGTCTCTACGTGATAATGGAGATGTCTCTACGTGATAATGGAGATGTCTCTACGTCATAATGGAGATGTCTCAAACTTGATAATGGAGATGTCTCTACGTGATAATGGAGATGTCTCTACGTGATAATGGAGATGTCTCTAAGTGATAATGGAGATGTCTCTACATGATAATGGAGATGTATCTACGTGATAATGGAGATGTCTCTACGTGATAATGGAGATGTCTCTACGTGATAATGGAGATGTCTCTATGTGATAATGGAGTTGTCTCTATGTCATAATGGTGATGTCTCTACGTCATAATGGAGATGTCTCAAACGTGATAATGGATATGTCTCTACGTGATAATGGAGATGTCTCAAACGTGATTATGGAGATGTCTCTACGTGATAATGGAGATGTCTCTATGTGATAATGGAGATGTCTCCACGTGATAATGGAGATGTCTCTACGTGATAATGGAGATGTCTCTACGTGATAATGGAGATGTCTCTATGTGATAATGGAAATGTGTGCATGTGAACCCAAATGGCACCCTATTCTTTGAAGCCCCGTTTATACCTGGTTCTAACATGCATCCTCTGTCCTGATCTAGTCCTCATTCTGATTGTGCCCACATTTCTATACAGGTGTAGACCTAGTGTGCTGGTCAAATGTAGGGCACTACATAGGGGATAGGGTGCCGTTTGGGAAGCATACTATATGATGGGGTGTGATTGCTGGTATTCATATTGGGTCCTGTATAGTGGGTCCTGTATAGTGGGTCCTGTATATTGGTCCTGTATATTGGTCCTGTATAGTGGGTCCTATATATTGGGTCCGGTATATTGGTCCTGTATATTGGTCCTGTATATTGGTCCTGTATAGTGGGTCCTGTATAGTGGGTCCTGTATATTGGTCCTGTATATTGGTCCTGTATAGTGGGTCCTGTATAGTGGGTCCTGTATAGTGGGTCCTGTATATTGGTCCTGTATATTGGTCCTGTATAGTGGGTCCTGTATATGGGTCCTGTATATTGGGTCCTGTATATTGGGTCCTGTATATTGGTCCTGTATATTGGTCCTGTATAGTGGGTCCTGTATAGTGGGTCCTGTATATTGGTCCTGTATATTGGTCCTGTATAGTGGGTCCTATATATTGGGTCCTGTATATGGGTCCTGTATATTGGGTCCTGTATATTGGGTCCTGTATATTGGTCCTGTATAGTGGGTCCTGTAGAGTGGGTCCTGTATATTGGGTCCTGTATAGTGGGTACTTTATATTGGTCCTGTATATTGGGTCCTGTATAGTGGGTCCTGTATAGTGGGTCCTGTATATTGGGTCCTGTATAGTGGGTCATATATATTGGGTCCTGTATATTGGTCCTGTATAGTGGGTCCTGTATATTGGGTCCTGTATATTGGTCCTGTATAGTGGATCCTGTATAGTGGGTCCTGTATATTGGGTCCTGTATATTGGTCCTGTATAGTGGGTCCTGTATATTGGGTCCTGTATATTGGGTCCTATATATTGGGTCCTGTATATTGGTCCTGTATAGTGGGTCCTGTATATTGGTCCTGTATGGTGGGTCCTGTATATTGGTCCTGTATATTGGGTCCTGTATATTGGTCCTGTATATTGGGTCCTGTATATTGGTCCTGTATAGTGGGTCCTATATATTGGTTCCTGTATATTGGTCCTGTATAGTGGGACCTGTATATTGGTCCTGTATATTGGGTCCTGTATATTGGTCCTGTATAGTGGGTCCTGTATAGTGGGTCCTGTATATTGGGTCCTGTATAGTGGGTACTTTATATTGGTCCTGTATATTGGTCCTGTATATTGGGTCCTGTATAGTGGGTCCTGTATAGTGGGTCCTGTATATTGGGTCCTGTATATTGGGTCCTGTATAGTGGGTCCTATATATTGGGTCCTGTATATTGGTCCTGTATAGTGGGTCCTGTATATTGGGTCCTATATATTGGGTCCTGTATATTGGTCCTGTATAGTGGGTCCTGTATATTGGTCCTGTATAGTGGGTCCTGTATAGTGGGTCCTGTATATTGGGTCCTGTATAGTGGGTCCTATATATTGGGTCCTGTATATTGGTCCTGTATAGTGGGTCCTGTATATTGGGTCCTGTATATTGGTCCTGTATTGTGGGTCCTGTATAGTGGGTCCTGTATAGTGGGTCCTATATATTGGGTCCTGTATATTGGTCCTGTATAGTGGGTCCTGTATATTGGGTCCTGTATATTGGGTCCTATATATTGGGTCCTGTATATTGGTCCTGTATAGTGGGTCCTGTATATTGGTCCTGTATAGTGGGTCCTGTATAGTGGGTCCTGTATATTGGGTCCTGTATAGTGGGTCCTATATATTGGGTCCTGTATATTGGTCCTGTATAGTGGGTCCTGTATATTGGGTCCTGTATATTGGTCCTGTATTGTGGGTCCGGTATATTGGTCCTGTATATTGGTCCTGTATATTGGTCCTGTATATTGGTCCTGTATAGTGGGTCCTGTATATTGGTCCTGTATATTGGTCCTGGATAGTGGGTCCTGTATATTGGGTCCTTTATATTGGTCCTGTATATTTGGTCCTGTATATTGGTCCTGTATATTGGTCCTGTATAGTGGGTCCTGTATAGTGGGTCCTGTATATTGGGTCCTGTATAGTGGGTCCTGTATATTGGGTCCTGTATATTGGTCCTGTATAGTGGGTCCTGTAAATTGGTCCTGTATATTGGTCCTGTATAGTGGGTCCTGTATATTGGTCCTGTATAGTGGGTCCTGTATATTGGTCCTGTATATTGGTCCTGTATATTGGGTCCTGTATATTGGGTCCTGTATATTGGGTCCTGTATATTGGTCCTGTATATTGGTCCTGTATATTGTGTCCTGTATATTGGGTCCTGTATTTTGGTCCTGTATATTGGTCCTGTATAGTGGGTCCTGTATATTGGGTCCTGTATATTGGTCCTGTATAGTGGGTCCTGTATATTGGTCCTGTATAGTGGGTCCTGTATATTGGGTCCTGTACATTGGTCCTGTATAGTGGGTCCTGTATATTGGTCCTGTATATTGGGTCCTGTATATTGGTCCTGTATATTGGTCCTGTATATTGGTCCTGTATAGTGGGTCCTGTATATTGGTCCTGTATAGTGGGTCCTGTATATTGGTCCTGTATATTGGGTCCTGTATATTGGGTCCTGTATATTGGTCCTGTATATTGGGTCCTGTATATTGGTCCTGTATATTGGTCCTGTATATTGGTCCTGTATATTGGGTCCTGTATATTGGGTCCTGTATATTGGGTCCTGTATAGTGGGTCCTGTATATTGGTCCTGTATATTGGGTCCTGTATATTGGTTCTGTATAGTGGGTCCTGTATAGTGGGTCCTGTATAGTGGGTCCTGTATAGTGGGTCCTGTATAGTGGGTCCTGTATATTGGTCCTGTATATTGGGTCCTGTATATTGGTCCTGTATATTGGTCCTGTATATTGGTCCTGTATATTGGTCCTGTATATTGGGTCCTGTATATTGGGTCCTGTATGGGTGTTTTTTAGTGCTGGTTCAATTTAATTATTTTCTACACCTGCAGACTTTTGATACACTTTATACAAAAGATGTCTCCACACCTTTCTATACACCTTAGTTCCTCTGTAAGCTTGGTGATATGTCTTCAATGTTGAAAAGCTGCGTACGCCCTCAGAGCAAGCACAACATGCTGTAATGGGAAGTAGTCTGTAAGGTATTGAAAAGAAATGGCTCAGAAGGTGTTTATTCTATCATAGTATCTCCTCTATAATAAGCAGTCCTCCCCATTGTGAGGTTCATGTGAAAGATGTCGGGGTTTCACTATAATTAGGATCTCAGGGACATCTTGAGGAAAATCAATTTCATATTTTATCTCTGGCTTTACATACAGAACTTACTTTACAGTGGGTCATATACCGTATACATCCTCTCTACAGTGGATCATATACAGCATGTATCCTCTCTACAGTGGATCTTATACAGCATGTATCCTCTTTACACTGGGTCATATACAGTATGTATCTCTACAGTGGGTCATATATAGTATGTATCTTTACAGTGGGTCATATATAGAATGTATCCTCTTTACAGTGGGTCATATAGTATGTATCCTCTTTACACTGGGTCATATGCAGTATGTATCCTCATTACAGTGGGTCATATACAGTATGCATCCTCTTTACACTGGGTCATATATAGTATGTATCTCTACATTGGGTCATATATAGTATGTATCTTTACAGTGGGTAATATACAGTATGTATCCTCTTTACAGTGGGTCATATACAGTATGTATCCTCTTTACAGTGGGTCATATACAGTATGTAACCTCTTTACAGTGGGTCATATACAGTATGTATCCTCTTTACAGTGGGTCATATACAGAATGTATCCTTGTTACAGTGGGTCATATACAGTATGCATCCTCTTTACACTGGGTCATATATAGTATGTATCTCTACATTGGGTCATATATAGTATGTATCTTTACAGTGGGTAATATACAGTATGTATCCTCTTTACACTGGGTCACATGCAGTATGGATCTCTACAGTGGGTCATATACAGTATGCATCCTCTTTACAGTGGGTCATATACAGTATGTATCTTTACAGTATGTATCTCTACAGTGGGTCATATACAGTATGTAACCTCTTTACAGTGGGTCATATACAGTATACATCCTCTTTACAGTGGGTCATATAAAGTATGTATCCTCTTTACAGTATGTATATTCTTTACAGTGGGTCATATACAGTATGTAACCTCTTTACAGTGGGTCATATACAGTATACATCCTCTTTACAGTGGGTCATATAAAGTATGTATCCTCTTTACAGTATGTATATTCTTTACAGTGGGTCATATGCAGTATGTAACCTCTTTACAGTGGGTCATATACAGTATACATCCTCTTTACAGTGGGTCATATAAAGTATGTATCCTCTTTACAGTATCTATATTCTTTACAGTGGGTCATATACAGTATGTATCCTCTTTACACTGGGTCACATGCAGTATGGATCTCTACAGTGGGTCATATACAGTATGCATCCTCTTTACAGTGGGTCATATACAGTATGTATCTTTACAGTATGTAACTCTACAGTGGGTCATATACAGTATGTAACCTCTTTACAGTGGGTCATATACAGTATACATCCTCTTTACAGTGGGTCATATACAGTATGCATCCTCTTTACAGTGGGTCATATACAGTATGTATCTTTACAGTATGTATATTCTTTACAGTGGGTCATATACAGTATGTAACCTCTTTACAGTGGGTCATATACAGTATACATCCTCTTTACAGTGGGTCATATAAAGTATGTATCCTCTTTACAGTATGTATATTCTTTACAGTGGGTCATATGCAGTATGTAACCTCTTTACAGTGGGTCATATACAGTATACATCCTCTTTACAGTGGGTCATATAAAGTATGTATCCTCTTTACAGTATGTATATTCTTTACAGTGGGTCATATACAGTATGTATCCTCTTTACACTGGGTCACATGCAGTATGGATCTCTACAGTGGGTCATATACAGTATGCATCCTCTTTACAGTGGGTCATATACAGTATGTATCTTTACAGTATGTAACTCTACAGTGGGTCATATACAGTATGTAACCTCTTTACAGTGGGTCATATACAGTATACATCCTCTTTACAGTGGGTCATATACAGTATGCATCCTCTTTACAGTGGGTCATATACAGTATGTATCTTTACAGTATGTATCTCTACAGTGGGTCATATACAGTATGTAACCTCTTTACAGTGGGTCATATACAGTATACATCCTCTTTACAGTGGGTCATATAAAGTATGTATCCTCTTTACAGTATGTATATTCTTTACAGTGGGTCATATGCAGTATGTATCCTCTTTACAGTGGGTAAAATATTGTATGTATCCTCTTTACAGTGGGACATATGCAGTATTTATCTTTACAGTATGTATCCTCTTTACAGTGGGTCATATACAGTATATATCTTTACAGTGGGTTATACACAATATGTATCCTCTTTACAGTGTGTTATATACAGTATGTATATTTACAGTGAGTCATATACATTATGTATCCTATTTACAGTGGGTCATATATAGTATGTATCCTCTTTACAGTTAGTCATATATAGTATATATCCTCTTTACAGTGGGTCATATATAGTATGTATCCTCTTTACAGTGGGTCATATAGTATGTATCCGCTTTACAGTGGGTCTTATACAGTGTGTATCCTCTTTACAGTATGTATCCTCTTTAGAGTTCATCATATACATTATGTTTCCTCTTTACAGTGGGTCATATACAGTATGCATCCTCTTTACAGTCGGTCATATACAGTATGCATCCTCTTTACAGTGGGTCATATACAGTATGTATCCTCTTTACAGTGGGTCATATACAGTATGTATCCTCTTTACAGTATGTATCCTCTTTACAATGGGTCATATGCAGTATGTATCCCCTTTACAGTGGGTCACATATAGTATGTATCCTCTTTACAGTGGGCCATATGCAGAATGTATCTTTACAGTATGTATCCTCTTTACAGTGGGTCATATACCGTATGTACAGTGGGGGAAAAAAGTATTTAGTCAGCCACAAATTGTGCAAGTTCTCCAACTTAAAAAGATGAGAGAGGCCTGTAATTTTCATCATAGGTACACGTCAACTATGACAGACAAATTGAGAAAAAAATATCCAGAAAATCACATTGTAGGATTTTTTATGAATTTATTTGCAAATTATGGTGGAAAATAAGTATTTGGTCACCTACAAACAAGCAAGATTTCTGGCTCTCACAGACCTGTAACTTCTTCTTTAAGAGGCTCCTCTGTCTTCCACTCGTTACCTGTATTAATGGCACCTGTTTGAACTTGTTATCAGTATAAAAGACACCTGTCCACAACCTCAAACAGTCACACTCCAAACTCCACTATGGCCAAGACCAAAGAGCTGTCAAAGGACGCCAGAAACAAAATTGTAGACCTGCACCAGGCTGGGAAGACTGAATCTGCAATAGGTAAGCAGCTTGGTTTGAAGAAATCAACTGTGGGAGCAATTATTAGGAAATGGAAGACATACAAGACCACTGATAATCTCCCTCGATCTGGGGCTCCACGCAAGATCTCACCCCGTGGGGTCAAAATGATCACAAAAACGGTGAGCAAAAATCCCAGAACCACAAGGGGGGACCTATGAATTACCTGCAGAGAGCTGGGACCAAAGTAACAAAGCCTACCATCAGTAACACACTACGCCGCCAGGGACTCAAATCTAGCAGTGCCAGACGTGTCCCCCTGCTTAAGCCAGTACATGTCCAGGCCCGTCTGAAGTTTGCTAGAGTGCATTTGGATGATCCAGAAGAAGATTGGGAGAATGTCATATGGTCAGATGAAACCAAAATATAACTTTTTGGTAAAAACTCAACTCGTCGTGTTTGGAGGACAAAGAATGCTGAGTTGCATCCAAAGAACACCATACCTACTGTGAAGCATGGGCGTGGAAACATCATGCTTTGGGGCTGTTTTTCTGCAAAGGGACCAGGACGACAGATCCGTGTAAAGGAAAGAATGAATGGGGCCATGTATCGTGAGATTTTTTGTGAAAACCTCCTTCCATCAGCAAGGGCATTGAAGATGAAACGTGGCTGGGTCTTTCAGCATGACAATGATCCCAAACACACCGCCCGGGCAACGAAGGAGTGGCTTCGTAAGAAGCATTTCAAGGTCCTGGAGTGGCCTAGCCAGTCTCCAGATCTCAACCCCATAGAAAATCTTTGGAGGGAGTTGAAAGTCCGTGTTGCCCAGCTACAGCCCCAAAACATCACTGCTCTAGAGGAGATCTGCTTGGAGGAAGGGGCAAAATACCAGCAACAGTGTGTGAAAACCTTGTGAAGATTACAGAAAACGTTTGACCTGTGTCATTGCCAACAAAGGGTATATAACAAAGTATTGAGAAACTTTTGTTATTGACCAAATACTTATTTTCCACCATAATTTGCAAATAAATTCATAAAAAATCCTACAATGTGATTTTCTGGATTTCTTTTTCTCATTTTGTCTGTCATAGTTGACGTGTACCTATGATGAAAATTACAGGCCTCTCTCATCTTTTTAAGTGGGAGAACTTGCACAATTGGTGGCTGACTAAATACTTTTTTTCCCCACTGTATCTTTACAGTGGGTTATATACAGTATGTATCCTCGTTACAGTGGGTCATATACAGTACGTATCTTTACAGTGGGTCATATACAGAATGTATCCTCGTTACAGTGGGTCATATACAGTATGTGTCCCATTGAAATTGAAATGAACAAACTCACAGCTTTGCGAATTTTGAGATCTTCTTAAATGCTTGCCTAACAGTAGTGTAATGAAAAACAACTGCACTACAGTGACTTTTCCATCGAAGATACTTGACAGTGTGTTGTTTTTAAGTCACTAATAGTGTGTTTCTCCAGCTAGCCCATGACAGTCCATTCATCACCTTCACCCATCCATTGCCTTTTTCAAGCAGCGATACCCTTCAGTTTGTAAAAGCCTCCAGGCTGAAAGCGGAAAGCCTTGGACAGCGTTGACTGTCAGACAGAAGGGTGGGCATGTAGTGCAGTGTTGTGTCGTAATTAAACAATCAATTACTTGTCTAGATGATTGAATACTTGTCTGTTCTGCGGCTAGCACCTCGCTGTGGCTCAGGGGCTATGGGAGGGATCTTCCTCTTTAATGAGGCCATGTCTCTCAGCAGACTGCTGACAAGGTGAAGTCCTGGTTTTGTGTCCCAAATGGCACCCTATTCCCTACATAAGACACTACTTTTAAACCGAGCCCCATGGGCCCTAGTCAGACGTAGTGCAGTATTATAGGGACTAGGGAGCCATTCGGGAAGCTGCCCTACCCAACCTTATCAAACTGCTGCCGTCCTCGTTCCCTAGTTACCGTCGGCTTCACTTGTTGAGTTAAAGGTGCATTGTCAGACTGAGTAGACAGAAGGGAGAAACAGCCTTTGGTTGGTCCATGACTGCGTTTCACATGGCACCATATTCTACATTTTACATTTTAGTCATTTAGCAGACGCTCTTATCCAGAGCGACTTACAGGAGCAATTTGGGTTAAGTGCCTTGCTCAAGGGCACGTCGACAGATTCTTCACCTAGTCGGCTCGGGGATTAGAACCAGCGACCTTTCGGTTACTGGCACAACGCTCTTAACCCCTAAGCTACCTCTGTATAGTATGCTACCTTTGACTAAAGTCCTATTGGCATCGGTCAAAAGTAGTGCACTGTATAGGGAATAGGGTGCCCTTTGATGGGGAGACCATCTCTGTTTGATCGTTGAACATTCCTCTGTCCAGCAGCTCATATCTCCCATCCCTCTGCTGTCTGTCTGCCACAGAGCAGACTGCACTGTGTTTAACACTGTGCTCTGTGTGTGATGTGATGCTCACATGTGATGCTACAGTATGTTATGAAAGCGTCACGTGAAGCTACAGTATGTTATGAAAGCATCATACAAGCACAGGTAATTCTGTTGGTGTTTTTTCGGTACCTTATTTCCAGCGGGTTCATCCTCAGCCCCTATACAGTCTACTATAGACATGAGACCATATAAATATAATCTATACAATCTATTTGGATGGATGAGAGGCTTTATTGTCATATGATGGTGAATCAAATCAAATCAAATCAAATCAAATCAAATTTTATTGGTCACATGCGCCGAATACAACAGGTGCAGACATTACAGTGAAATGCTTACTTACAGCCCTTAACCAACAGTGCATTTATTTTAAACAAAAAAAGTAAGAATAAAACAACAACAAAAAAAGTGTTGAGAAAAAGAGAGCAGAAGTAAAATAAAGTGACAGTAGGGAGGCTATATATACAGTAAAATAAAGTGACAGTAGGGAGGCTATATATACAGGGGGGTACCGTTGCAGAGTCAATGTGCGGGGGCACCGGCTAGTTGAGGTAGTTGAGGTAATATGTACATGTGGGTAGAGTTAAAGTGACTATGCATAAATACTTAACAGAGTAGCAGCAGCGTAAAAAGGATGGGGTGGGGGGGCAGTGCAAATAGTCCGGGTAGCCATGATTAGCTGTTCAGGAGTCTTATGGCTTGGGGGTAGAAGCTGTTGAGAAGTCTTTTGGACCTAGACTTGGCACTCCGGTACCGCTTGCCGTGCGGTAGCTGAGAGAACAATCTATGACTAGGGTGGCTGGAGTCTTTGACAATTTTGAGGGCCTTCCTCTGACACCGCCTGGTATAGAGGTCCTGGATGGCAGGGAGCTTTGCCCCAGTGATGTACTGGGCCGTACGCACTACCCTCTGTAGTGCCTTGCGGTCAGAGGCCAAGCAGTTGCCATACCAGGCGGTGATGCAACCAGTCAGGATGCTCTCGATGGTGCAGCTGTAGAATTTTTTGAGGATCTGAGGACCCATGCCAAATCTTTTTAGTCTCCTGAGGGGGAATAGGCTTTGTCGTGCCCTCTTCACGACTGTCTTGGTGTGTTTGGACCATGATAGTTCGTTGGTGATGTGGACACCAAGGAACTTGAAGCTCTCAACCTGTTCCACTACAGCCCCGTCGATGAGAATGGGGCGTGCTCAGTCCTCTTTTTTTCCTGTAGTCCACAATCATCTCCTTTGTCTTGGTCACGTTGAGGGAGAGGTTGTTGTCCTGGCACCACACGGCCAGATCTCTGACCTCCTCCCTATAGGCTGTCTCATCGTTGTCGGTGATCAGGCCTACCACTGTTGTGTCGTCGGCAAACTTAATGATGGTGTTGGAGTCGTGCCTGGCCATGCAGTCATGGGTGAACAGAGAGTACAGGAGGGGACTGAGCACGCACCCCTGAGGGGCCCCCGTGTTGAGGATCAGTGTGGCAGATGTGTTGTTACCTACCCTTACCACCTGGGGGCGGCCCGTCAGGAAGTCCAGGATCCAGTTGCAGAGGGAGGTGTTTAGTCCCAGGATCCTTAGCTTAGTGATGAGCTTAGAGGGCACTATGGTGTTGAATGCTGAGCTGTAGTCAATGAATAGCATTCTCACGTAGGTGTTCCTCTTGTCCAGGTGGGAAAGGGCAGTGTGGAGTGCGATAGAGATTGCATAATCTGTGGATCTGTTGGGGCGGTATGCAAATTGGAGTGGGTCTAGGGTTTCTGGGATTATGCTGTTGATGTGAGCCATGACCAGTCTTTCAAAGCACTTCATGGCTACAGACGTCAGTGCTACGGGTCGGTAGTCATTTAGGCAGGTTATCTTAGAGTTCTTGGGCACGGGGACTATGGTGGTCTGCTTGAAACATGTTGGTATTACAGACTCAGTCAGGGACATGTTGAAAATGTCAGTGAAGACACTTGCCAGTTGGTCAGCACATGCTCGGAGTACACGTCCTGGTAATCCGTCTGGCCCTGCGGCCTTGTGAATGTTGACCTGCTTAAAAGTCTTACTCACATCGGCTACGGAGAGCGTGATCACATAGTCATCCGGAACAGCTGGTGCTCTCATGCATGCTTCAGTGTTGCTTGCCTCGAAGCGAGCATAGAAGTGGTTTAGCTCGTCTGGTAGGCTTGTGTCACTGTGCAGCTCGCGGCTGTGCTTCCCTTTGTAGTCTGTAATAGTTTTCAAGCCCTGCCACATCCGACGAGCGTCAGAGCCAGTGTAGTATGATTCAATCTTAGACCTGTATTGACTCTTTGCCTGTTTGATGGTTCGTCGGAGGTCATAGCGGGATGTCTTATAAGCGTCCGGGTTAGAGTCCCGTTCCTTGAAAGCGGCAGCTCTACCCTTTAGCTCAGTGCGGATGTTTCCTGTAATCCATGGCTTCTGGTTGGGGTATGTACGTACGGTCACTGTGGGGACGACATCATCGATGCACTTATTGATGAAGCCAGTGACTGATGTGGTGTACTCCTCAATGCTGTCTGAAGAATCCCGGAACATGTTCCAGTCTGTGCTAGCAAAACAGTCCTGTAGCTTAGCATCTGCGTCATCTGACCACTTTTTTATTAACCGAATCACTGGTGCTTCCTGCTTCAGTTTTTGCTTATAAGCAGGAATCAGGAGGATAGAGTTATGGTCAGATTTGCCAAATGGAGGGCGAGGGAGAGCTTTGTATGCGTCTCTGTGTGTGGAGTAAAGGTGGTCTAGAGTTTTTTTCCCTCTGGTTGCACATTTAACATGCTGGTAGAAATTAGGTAGAACGGATTTAAGTTTCTGTTTTTGACCCCAGGTTGTGTTGTGTTTTATGGATGAGTACAGACATATAATGGTAACACTACACGGTATAATACACACATTATTTCCAGTAGGTTCCTCCTCAGTCCCCTTTACAGTATACTATAGACACAGACCACAGAATTGATTTCATATGGTGCTAAAGCAGGTTCTCCTTTGTTTTTGATTGATCTCACCTCTCATCTCCTCCCCTCTCCTCCTCCTCCTCCTCTCCTCCCCTCTCCTCCTCCTCTCTCACCTGCTCCTCCTCCGATCGCCTCCCCTCTCTCCACCCCTCTCCACCTCTCTCCTCCCCTCTCACCTTTGCTCCCCTCTCCTCCCCTGTTCTCCTCTCTCCTCCCCTCTCACCTCCCCTCTTCTCCCCTCTCCTCTTCTCCTCTCTCCTCCCCTCTCACCTCCTCTTCTCCCCTCCCCTCTTCTCCTCTCTCCTCCCCTCTCACCTCCCCTCTTCTCCCCTCTCCTCTTCTCCTCTCTCCTCATCTCTCCTCCCCTCACACCTTTTCTCCTCTCCTCCCCTGTTCTCCTCACTCCTCCCTTTCTCACCTCACCTCCCCCCAGGCTCTGTTGTGTTTTATGGATGAGCACAGAAACAAGAGGGTGCCTTCTGCGTTGCGCTGCATTGTGGAAAGTGTTTAACTTCCAAATGAAATGATCACAATGGGTGTTCTACTGTAATGACGGAACAGTCGGCACCATGCACTCTCCCATTGAGAGACTCAGCGTGTGTAATGAAATGTTAAACCCCTAAGGTCGATGTCTGCGCCCCTGTGGAAATCTAATTAGCATAATATAACATTCCTCATAAAAATCTGTCCGTTTAAGCTAGAGACCCCTCTATGGAAAGATTAGACTCACGAACACGATGGTGTTCTCCGTTTTGCTCTACGACCCCCACAAGCGTCTTGGGATTCATCTGAAGTCGGAACAGCCGATCTGACAACTTCTGTCTGAAACATCCGAACAGTTTGGGGCTACACATTAATATGACCCCTCTGTGTAAAGGTGAGACTCTCACGAACACGGACATGTTTTGCTCTAGGACGCCCACAGGCCTCACAAGTCTCATCTGAAGGTCCCCCCGAAAAAATCAAGGGAAGTACTTTATATATGGAGACTGTTTAGTGCCATAAATAAAGGGTTAAATACTAAAATCCTGACTCAGATGAAAAATTATATTTTGCCCTTACTGCTATTAGCCCATACAAACGCATTGAATAACAGATTCACCTCATGGAACAACAGATAGTCCCCCCAAAAAAAAATCGAAAGGAAGTTTGTTCTGATGGGTCTATCCTTTTACATGTATTGAACCCCTTATTTTATGCACTAAACTATCTCCATATATACTTCCATTCATTTTTTTAAACTGGTAGTGGGGACCTGGGGACCTTCAGACAAGTCTTATGAGGCTTGTGGGCGTCCCAGAGCAAAACAAACCGACATGTACAGTACGTGTTCATGAGGGACTCGCCTTTATGTTAGTGTCCAGCCCAAACAAACTGTTTCGGACGCTACAGAGGTTGTCAGAAGAGACAGTACCGACCTCAGATGAGTCCCGTGACGCTTGCTGGGGGTCGCAGAGCAGAAGAACACCGCGGTGTTCGTGAGAGTCTCGTCTTTCCACAGAGAGGTCATAATAGTTTGTAGGCCAAACCCTTTCGGACGCTACAGACATTTTCGTGAAAAAAATAAATAAATAAAAAAATTTTATATCTTTAGCTTAAACAGACCGATTTTGATGGGTGCCGCGGAAATTGTAGGAGAAGGGTTCATTTTCTTGCCAAGTTAAATAAAGGTTAAATAAAATATACAAAATAAAATGATAATGTTGTGGTGGTGATGATGATGGTGGTGATGATGATGGTGATGATGCTGAGGATGGTGGTGGTGATGATGATGATGATGATGGTGTTGGTGGTGATGGTGATGACGGTGATGATGCTGAGGATGGTGGTGGTGATGATGATGATGATGATGCTGAGGATGGTGGTGGTGATGATGATGATGATGGTGTTGGTGGTGGTGATGATGATGGTGATGATGCTGAGGATGGTGGTGGTGATGATGATGATGGTGTTGGTGGTGGTGGTGATTATGATGATGAGGAGGATGATGGTGATGATGATGATGACGGTGGTGATGATGATGAAGATGATGCTGACGATGAGGATGAGGAGGAGAATGATGATGATTACGATGATGAGGGACATTGATCCTTGAAGAGATGCAGTTTTGGGATGCCAGTAGGAGGTGTAAAGCGATCTGTTCTGTGAGTCAGACAGCTGTCATACTCTGTATACCCCTAACAAGTAGGCCTCCTCAGTTCAAGCAGTTCAATCTCTAGCGCATATATTAGAAGCAACAACGGAAGAGAAAGTGAATATAATCTTCTGAACACTTGAATGGAAAGAAACTTCACTAACCTTCCTGGCCTAACTTGGCTCTGGGGAGATACAGCGGTGATGCGACAACTTCACACTTCATTCATCTTCCAGAATACATGCAGAATACCTCCTGTCTTTATACTGTGTCTATTCCTACCATCTCACATTCAAGGTCATGGAGAAGAAATGGACCAGTTGTTCATATGGTACAGCACGTTACAACACCTGCTATTGGCCAACATGACAGGTTCCTATTAGCAGTTGATGATATTTTTATTCAACTTCAGAAGATATGGGGGATCGATATACCGCGGGGAAAACGTTGTGTTAAAGAACTAGTGGAAATTACATTCAAACGTCATCCTTCATCCAGTTGCATAGCAGGGTGTTATTTAGCATTTTATAATTGTCAGTCATTAATCTCCACATATTGAACTGTCTTTCATAAAATACGTAATACAAATGTTATCCTTTGAAGAGGCAAGAATGCACTTTTTTTGTCATTGCCATGGCCAACTTAAAAGGCAATTCCAAAACCTAATTATCTCCAGCACAATACACTACATGACCAAAAGTATGTGGACACCTGCTCGACGAACATCTCATTCCAAAATCACGGGCATTAATATGGAGTTGGTCCCCCCTTTGCTGCTATAACAGCCTCCAGTCTTCTGGGAAGGCTTTCCACTAGATGTTGGAACATTGCTGCAGGGACTTGCTTCCATTCAGCCACAAGAGCATTAGTGAGGTCGGGCACTGATGTTGGGCGATTAGGCCTGGCTCGCAGTCGGCGTTCCAATTCATCCCAAAGGTGTTCGGCGAGGTTGAGGTCAGGGCTCTGTGCAGGCCAGTCAAGTTCTTCCACACGGATCTCGTCAAACCATTTATGTATGGACCAGAATCGTCTAGACACGACATTGTATTCCTCCTCCACCAAATTGTACAGTTGGCGCTATGCATTCGGGCAGGTAGCGTTCCCCTGGCATCCGCCAAACCCAGATTCGTCCGTCGGACTGCCAAATGGTGAAGTGTGACTTATCACTCCAGAGAACATGTTTGCACTGCTCCAGTATCCAATGGCGGCGAGCTAAACACCACTCCAGCCGAAGCTTGGCATTGCAAATGGTGATCTTAGGCTTGTATGCGGCTGCTCGGCCATGGAAACCCATTTCATGAAGCTCCCGACAAACAGTTATTGTGCTGACGTTACTTCCAGAGGCAGTTTGGAACTCAGTAGGGAGTTTTTACGCGCTACGCGCTTCAGCACTCTGTGATCCTATTCTGTGAGCATGTGTGGCTTACCGCTTCACGGCTGAGCTGTTGTTGCTCCTAGACGTTTCCACTTCACAATAACAGCCCTTACAGTAGACCGGGGCAGCTCTAACAGGGCAGAAATTTGACGAACTGACTTGTTGGAAAGGTGGCATCCTATGACGGTACCACATTGAAAGTCACTGAGCTCTTCAGTAAGGCCATTCTACTGCCAATGTTTATCTATGGAGATTGCATGGCTGTGCGCTCGATTTTATACACCTGTCAGCAACGGGTGTGGCTGAAATAGCCAAATCCACTAATTTGAAAGGGTGGTCACATACTTTTGGCCATGTAGTGTATGTTTTGTAGAAACAATTATGAAGTTACAAAGTTCTACCTGATTACATCATCAAAAGTTAAAACATTTTAAAAAACAGATTCACGGTTACACGGGGAGCAAGAAAATACCCTCCCTCTGGCAAATACCCTCCCTCTGGAGAACGTTCAGTTTTGACTGACGCAACAGTCGGCGTTTGAGCTAGCCACACTGTTTTTTCACAGAAATATTTTGCACAAACACAGTCCTTGCAAAGTTATGTCTTGAATGCAGTGGCGGTCAGTGCCGTTTAAGATGAGGGAGGACTATTTTATTTTTCCATGAGCATGGCCTTATTTCTATTACAGCATATTGGATGACTGTCGTTCATATTCCATTCGCCCAGTTCAATGTAACAGCGATAGGTTTAGGCTACTACATGATACTCTAATTTTCCCTGTACCCATTATTAGGTTGCTACAACCTAGCCTATGAATGAAAGTTTACAACGTAGGTGCACACAGGTCGAGAGACAAATTTGAGGTGACAGACAGTGACACATGGACAGACAGTGACATTCAATACCGCCTTGCACACTCTTGCCTGCATTTAGCTAATATAGGGTGTAATCATTAGTCCAACAGTTGCAAACGAGAGTTTCTATTGGACAAATTCAGCTATGTTTATCCCCGTTTTGTTCCATTTTGTTCCGTTTGCTTCCGTTTAAGAAACGTTTTTCAACAGATTTGGCGGAATGAACACATCCCTGATCACGCGTAAACACAGTTCACTTTCATAGCAGCCACGTTGTATTCCTTCTCGCATCTCTCCTCCTCTCTCCTCTTCTCTTCGCTTGTGGACTTCAATGCACAACACATTAGCTGTATGTGACCAGGCAAAAAAAACCTATCCAAGCAAAACCGCTACACACAGCCTACATCATTGTCACCATATTAGCTAAAGTAACATCATAATCAACGTAGCTAATAGAACTAATACGTTAGTAAACCTGCTACAATCATGCAGTAATGTTACAGTGTACAGTCAGTAAGTAGTTACATGGGTGGGCCCCGTTGGCAATAAATTAGTAATACCAAAAGCTTACCTTGACTTGGAAGAGTTCCAGTGTTGTGTTGGAAAGTCATAGCCAGTTAGCTAACATAGCATCCCTCTGTTAGAGCAGGGTGTTTCAGTAGGCTAAACTAGCTAGCTGCATTTGCTAGCTAAGTAAGTAAGTGTTACTGAAAGTGGAAAAAAAGAACACTCTCTCTCTCTTTCTTTTTCCCTCTTGCTTCTCCTTCATTTTGGAAAAAATGTATCTGTTAAAAACTGTTCAACTATTGTCTTTCTCTCTTTTTGAGTAAACTACTAACCACATTTGAATGTGCTGCAGTGATAGCTAGCTGTAGCTTATGCTTTCAGTACTAGATTCATTCTCTGATCCTTTGATTGGGTGGATAACATGTCAATTCATGCTGCAAGAGCTCTGATAGGCTGGAGGACGTCCTCCGGAAGTTGTCATAATTACCACGGAAGTCTATGGAAGGTGGGTGAGAACCATGACTCTCCTAGGTTTTGTATTGAAGTCAATGTACCCAGAAGAGGACGGAAGCTAGCTGTCCTCCGGCTACACCATGGTGCTACCCTATAGAGTGCTGTTGAGGCTACTGTAGACCTTCTTTGCAAAATAGTGTGTTTTAATAAATTATTTGGTGACGTGAATATATTTAGTATAGTTATATCTAAAAATGAAAACTTTTTTAATGTTTTACAATTTAAATTGTTTGGAAATTCACTGAGGAGGATGGTCCTCCCCTTCCTCCTCTGAGGATTCTCCACTGCCTGAATGTGACTAGTTTATTTTTGGATGCAATGTTCAGACATTCACAGAAGTAGCGACAGCATACACAATCATCCAAACCGGAAAATGTAGGCTACATTAGTCCAAGCGCTAACTGAGGAAAGATTGACGTAACACAAGCAGTAATATTTAGATAACTCTCGGCTGACAGAAACCACAGTATGAATTAGCTAATAGCAATTACTATTTATAATTCATCACATCACGGGTGAGCTGAACATCGATCTAAATAATTGAGTAAAACACTTTCTAGAAATCGAAAGTAATCCGACAATGGGTAGTTTGTGCACGCTGCCATGTTTGTTTTTTCATGTCAACCAAAGATAATAAGAGGAGACAAGATGCGTTTGGTCTGTTTGCAGTATGCATGTTGAAGGGGGTGTGTCGTCTATGATCATTCACTTCCCTTCATTCAATTCCGGAAGTTTACTTGAAAGATGAGTGAACCATTCCTTCACCTCATTATCACATCTTTGCTCTGACAGACGTTTACGTGACATCCAGAATGCATTGTATAATGTCAACAAACATAGCTGGCAAATAGATTAGCATTAGCTCATTATAATCAGTAGTTGTCCATTACAATCTACGTAATAATTGGAATGCATTATTTGTCACTAGCACTTGAAAACATGTGAATAAAACTGTAAATACATTATGCTCCATACATACATACATACATACATACATACATACTTATTGCTACAGTAGAAACGACAACACGATATACAGAAAATAAGGCACTTACTTTGATAGGAACGCAAACATTTCCAAAGTTAATTTTTGTAAGGAAGACAACAATGGAGGCAATGCGAGCGCCAGACAGACAGAAAATGTGCTAGGCTGCGCAAATGTCTGCATACTTGATGTCCGGTAAAAATGGGGAAGGGCTCTCCTCGAAGAGGGAAGTTTGTCCTGCTCAGTAAAGCCTCAAACATAAATTGTCCGCAACACTGAAATGGGCTACTTCTATGTAAATTAATGATGAGACGGAACACACCTCAATTCAAACTGTTTTTAGAAATTAAAACTTGTTAGAAAATAATTTGAAATTGACAAGTTGAAACATAGCCTATAGATAATTAGCAGGCAGCGCGTGTTAACTGTCCTGTTGCGTAACAATCACATTTTGGAACAGTGAGTGCATTCTGACATCACGTGCATAAAACAACTCACGCTGTTAGAGACATTTGGAACTCACATGTGAAAAGGTTCATCCTACCCTGTGATGTCACAGAGAATCATTTGTAGGAGCTTCCTTCTTATCTTTTTCAACCACAGATCATAGAAACTTAACGTTTCCACAGATGTAGACGCTGGTATGGTGCTGGAGACAGTGAAATGAGGTTGAAAAGTGGAGGAATTGCACTTTAACGACGCCTGTGAAAATTATTTGATAACTTCTTGTTTCAAAGTCTTTATGGATACTAAGGCCTGGATTCAATCCGTATCGCAGAAGTATTGCGTAAGACCCACGTTATAGCTCGATTTAAATTTTAAGGCAACGTTCCTGTTTTCGCGGAGACTGCGTTCACGGTAAACAATACATACGTTAACGCAGGTCTTCAGCGAAAACAAACAAGGGTTCTACATGGAACCAAAAAAGTGTTCTCCTACAGGGACAAGCTGAAGAACCCTTTACGGTTCTAGGTATCACTTTAACACTCTTCTAGGTAAAGTGTAGAATCATTTATCAAAAGAGTGACCATCATGGTCTCCCAAAAATACGTGGTTAAAACCAGGCAATCTAGAAAAGCTAAAAACTGATAGCGATACGTAACGCTTGCTTCATCTCCATTTGTTTTATCAGTGCATCAGGGATAGCCACAGCCACAGCCTTCTACAGTGTAAAGGTGGAGTGTAGAAGGCTGAAGCAGCAGCCGTGCTGTATATAACATTAAATAGGCTTTAAGTCGCTGTTATAGTCCAAACAGTCTAACAGGAGTCTACTACAGCATTCACTTTACAGGTTAATGTGCAACATAAAGCTGTTCCCTTCCCCCTCTGATCAGCGGAGGGCTTTTCAAAGGTGACCTCGTCTATCTCCAGGTAAAAAGCATAGTATTGATCTGTTTTCTCACACATACTGCTAAATTGCTACAGTAACTTTTTTGGAGTTTTGTTTAAAGCCGGCTACATCAATACAGCTCGATGGAGCAGGGGTAGAGTGAAGCTATTATGCTCAACATCCATATTATGGTCTGCGTTCCCAAATGGTACTTTATTCCTTGTATATAGGGCCCAAGGGGCTCTGGTCAAAAGTAGTGCGCTACATAGGGAATAGGGTGCAATTTGAGACTCAACCCTGCTCTATATCACGTTCCTCTGCCAGTTACATGCAGCCCATCACAGTGTGGCATTTAATTACGCTATAGTTTCATTAGAGTGTTGGATGGGAGGCAGCCTCGGCGAAGTCGTGAGAGGTGGTGGGTGTCTCTTCTCAGCCTAAATCCACAGTTCTATTTATAGAGGAGCCTTTGTCTGTATCCAGGACTGATTAGATGTTATTAAATAAAATAAAATCACATTTTATTGTTATCGCAGGTGCAGTGAAATACTTATGTTTCTAGCTCCAACAGTGCAGTAGTACTAACGAAGCAAAACAATACACACAAATACAATAAATACAGAGAAAGGAATTAAGAAATGTCAGAACAAGCAATGTCAGAGTCCAGAATATAAATATACAGTATAAATACATACAGTATATATATATATATATATACACACAGTACCGGTCAAAAGTTTGGACACACCTACTCATTCAAGGGTTTTTCTTTATTTTTACCATTTTTTACATTGTAGAATAATAGTGAAGACATCAACATTATGAAACAACACATATGGAATCATGTAGTAACCAAAAAAAGTGTTAAACAAATCAAAATATATTTTATATTTGAGATTTTTCAAATAGCCACCCCTTTGCCTTGATGACAGCTTTGCACACTCTTGGCATTCTCTCAACCAGCTTCATGAGATAGTCACCTGGAATGCATTTAAATTAACAGGTGTGCCTTCTTAAAAGTGAATTTGTGGAATTTATTTCCTTCTTAATGCGTTTGAGCCAATCAGTTATGTTGTGACAAGGTAGCGGGGGTATACAGAAGATAGCCCTATTTGGTAAAAGACCAAGTCCATATTATGCCAAGAACAGCTCAAATAAGCAAAGAGAAACGACAGTCCATCATCACTTTAAGACATGAAGGTCAGTCAATACAGAACATTTCAAGAACTTTGAACGTTTCTTCTAGTGCAGACGCAAAAACCATCAAGCGCTATGATGAAACTGGCTCTCATGAGGACCGCCACAGGAATGGAAGACCCAGAGTTACCTCTGCTGCAGAGGATAAGTTAATTAGAGTTACCAGCCACAGAAATTGCAGCCCAAATAAATGCTTCACAGAGTTCAAGTAACAGACACATCTCAACATCAACTGTTCAGAGGGGACTGTGTGAATCAGGCCTTCATGGTCGAATTACTGCAAAGAAACCACTACTAAAGGACACCAATAACAAGAAGAGACCTGCTTGGGCCAAGAAACATGAGCAATGGACATTAGACCGGTGGAAATGTGTCCTTTGGTCTGGAGTCCAAATTTGAGATTTTTGGTTCCAACCGCCGTGTCTTTGTGAGACGCGGTGTGGGTGAACGGATGATCTCTGCATGTGTATTTCCCACCGTAAAGCATGGAGGAGGAGGTGTGATGGTGTGGGGGTGCTTTGCTGCTGACACTCCAAACACACCAATACAGTCGTGAAGAGGGCACGACAAAGCCTATTCCCCCTCAGGAGACTGAAAAGATTTGGCATGGGTCCTCAGATCCTCAAAAAGTTATACAGCTGCACCATCGAGAGCATCATGACTGGTTGCATCACCGCCTGGTATGGCAACTGCTCGGCCTCCGACCGCAAGGCACTGCAGAGGGTCGTGCGTACGGCCCAGTACAGTCGTGGTCAAAAGTTTTGAGAATGACACAAGTATCGGTCTTCACAAAGTTTGCTGCTTCAGTGTTATGAGATAGTTTTGTCAGATGTTACTATTGTATACTGAAGTATAATTACAAGCATTCCATAAGTGTCAAAGGCTTATATTGACAATTACATTAAGTTTATGCAAAGAGTCAATATTTGCAGTGTTGACCCTTCTTTTTCAAGACCTCTGCAATCCGCCCTGGCATGCTGTCAATTAACTTCTGGGCCACATCCTGACTGATGGCAGCCCATTCTTGCATAATCAATGCTTGGAGTTTGTCAGAATTTGTGGGTTTTTGTTTGTCCACCCGCCTCTTGAGGATCGACCACAAGTTATCAATGGGATTAATGTCTGGGGAGTTTCCTGGCCATGGACCCAAAATGTCGATGTTTTGTTCCCCGAGCCTCTTAGTTATCACTTTTGCCTTATATCAAGGTGCTCCATCATGCTGGAAAAGGCATTGGTCATCACCAAACTGTTCTTGGATGGTTGGGAGAAGTTGCTCTCGGAGGATGTATTGATACCATTCTTTATTCATGGATGTGTTTTTAGGCAAAATTGTGAGTGAGCCCACTCCCTTGGCTGAGAAGCAACCCCACACATGAATAGTCTCAGGATGCTTTACTGTTGAGATGACACAGGACTGATGGTAGCGATCACCTTGTCTTCTCCGGACAAGGTGTTTTCCGGATGCCCCAAACAATCGGAAAGTGGATCCATCAGAGAAAATGACTTTACCCCAGTCCTCAGCAGTCCAATCCCTGTACCTTTTGCAGAATATTGGTCTGTCCCTGATGTTTTTCCTGGAGAGAAGTGGCCTCTTTGCTGCCCTTCTTGACACCAGGCCATCCTCCAAAAGTATTCGCCTCACTGTGCGTGCAGATGCACTCACACCTGCCTGCTGCCATTCCTGAGCAAGCTCTGAACTGGTGGTGCCCCGATCCCGTAGCTGAATCAACTTTAGGAGACGGTCCTGGCGCTTGCTGGACTTTCTTGGGCGCCCTGACGCCTTCTTCACAACAATTGAAGTTCCTTGAAGTTCTTGATGATCCGATAAATGGTTGATTTAGGTGCAATTTTACTAGCAGCAATATCCTTGCCTGTGAAGCCCTTTTTGTGCAAAGCAATGATGACGGCACGTGTTTCCTTGCAGGTAACCATGGTTAACAGAGGAAGAACAATGATTTCAAGCACCACCCTCCTTTTAAAGCTTCCAGTCTGTTATTCTAACTCAATCAGCATGACATAGTGATCTCCAGCCTTGTCCTCGTCAACACTCTCACCTGTGTTAACGAGAGAATCACTGACATGACGGCAGCTGGTCCTTTTGAGGCAGGGCTGAAATGCAGTGGAAATGTTTTTGGGGGATTAAGTTCATTTTCATGGCAAAGAGGGACTTTGCAATTAATTGCAATCCATCTGATCACTCTTCATGACATTCTGGAGTATATACAAATTGCCATCATCAAAACTGAGGCAGCAGACTTTGTGAAAATGAGTATTTGTGTCATTCTCCAAACTTTTGACCACGACTGTACATCACTGGGGCCAAGCTCCCTGCCATCCAGGACCTCTATACCAGGCGGTGTCAGAGGAAGGCCCTACACATTTTCAAAGACTCCAGCCACCCTAGTCATAGACTGTTCTCTCTTCTACCGCGCCAAGTCTAGGTCCAAAAGGCTTCTTAACAGCTTCTACCCCCCAAGCCATAAGACTCCTGAACAGCTAATCATGGCTACCCGGAATATTTGCATTGACCCCCCACCCCACCCCATCCCCACCCCCTCTTTTACGCTGCTGCTACTCTGTTTATTATTTATGCATAGTCAATTTAACTCTACCCAAATGTACATATTACCTCAATTCCCTGGACTAACCGGTGCCCCCGCACATTGACTCTGTACCGGTACCCCCTGTATATAGACTCCCTGCTGTTATTTTATTTTACTGCTGCTCTTTAATTATTTGCTATTTTCTTTCTTATTTTTCTTGAACTTCTCTTAAAACTGCATTGTTGGTTAAGGGCTTGTAAGCATTTCACTGTAAGGTTGTATTCGACACATGTGGCAAATTACATTTGATTCAATTTGATTTGATTTTGTCTGTGATTTATTTAGAATTCAAGGCACACTCAACCACCATGGCTACCACAGCATTCTGCAGTGATACTCCATCCCATCTGGTTTGGGCTTAGTGGGACTATCATTTGTTTTTTAACAGGACAATGACCTAACACACCTCCAGGCTGTGTAAGGGCTATTTTATCAAGAAGGAAAGTGATTGAGTGCTGCATCAGATGACCTGGCCTCCACAATCCCCCAACATCAACCCAAATGAGATGGTTTAGGATGAGTCGGACCGCAGAGTGAAGGAAAAGCAGCCAACAAGTGTTCAACATAAAAAACAAACATCAAATTGATCAGTAAATGGCTATCGTAGCTGAAAACAGCTGATTTCTAATGGAATATCTATATAGGCGTACAGAGGCCCATTATCAAAAACCATCAGTCCTGTTACAATGGAAAGTTGTGTTTGCTAATCCAAATTAATCATTTTAAACCATTAGAAAACCCTTTTGTAATTACAGTGGGGGAAAAAAGTATTTAGTCAGCCACCAATTGTGCAAGTTCTCCCACTTAAAAAGATGAGAGAGGCCTGTAATTTTCATCATAGGTACACGTCAACTATGACAGACAAAATTAGAAAAAAAAATCCAGAAAATCACATTGTAGGATTTTTAATGAATTTATTTGCAAATTATGGTGGAAAATAAGTATTTGGTCAATAACAAAAGTTTCTCAATACTTTGTTATATACCCTTTGTTGGCAATGACACATGTCAAACGTTTTCTGTAAGTCTTCACAAGGTTTTCACACACTGTTGCTGGTATTTTGCAGCCCCAAAGCATGATGTTTCCACCCCCATGCTTCACAGTAGGTATGGTGTTCTTTGGATGCAACTCAGCATTCTTTGTCCTCCAAACATGACGAGTTGAGTTTTTACCAAAAAGTTCTATTTTGGTTTCATCTGACCATATGACATTCTCCCAATCCTCTTCTGGATCATCCAAATGCACTCTAGGAAACTTCAGACGGGCCTGGACATGTACTGGCTTAAGCAGGGGGACACGTCTGGCACTGCAGGATTTGAGTCCCTGGCGGCGTAGTGTGTTACTGATGGTAGGCTTTGTTACTTTGGTCCCAGCTCTCTGCAGGTCATTCACTAGGTTCCCCCGTGTGGTTCTGGGATTTTTGCTCACCGTTCTTGTGATCATTTTGACCCCACAGGGTGAGATCTTGCGTGGAGCCCCAGATCGAGGGAGATTATCAGTGGTCTTGTATGTCTTTCATTTCCTAATAATTGCTACCACAGTTGATTTCTTCAAACCAAGCTGCTTACCTATTGTAGATTCAGTCTTCCCAGCCTGGTGCAGGTCTACAATTTTGTTTTTGGTGTCCTTTGACAGCTCTTTGGTCTTGGCCATAGTGGAGTTTGGAGTGTGACTGTTTGAGGTTGTGGATAGGTGTCTTTTATACTGACAACAAGTTCAAACAGGTGCATTAATACAGGTAACGAGTGGAGGACAGAGGAATCTCTTAAAGAAGAAGTTACAGGTCTGTGAGAGCCAGAAATGTTGCTTGTTTGTAGGTGACCAAATACTTATTTTCCACCATAATTTGCAAATAAATTCATTAAAAATCCTACAATGTGATTTTCTGGATATTATTTTCTCAATTTGTCTGTCATAGTTGACATGTACCTATGATGAAAATTACAGGCCTCTCTCATCTTTTTAAGTGGGAGAACTTGCACAATTGGTGGCTGACTAAATACTTTTTTTCCCCACTGTATGTTAGCACAGCTGAAAACTGTTGTGCTGATTAAAGAAGCAATACAACTGGGTTTCTTGAGACTAGTTGAGTATCTGGAGCATCAGCAATTGTGGGTTCGATTACAGGCTCAAAATGGCCAGAAACAAATAACTTTCTTCTGAAACTCGTCAGTCTATTCTTGTTCTGAGAAATGAAGGTTATTCCATGCGAGAAATTGCCAAGAAACTGAAGATCTCGTACAACGCTGTGTACTACTCCCTTCACAGAACAGCGCAAACTGGCTCTAACCAGAATAGAAAGAGGAGTGGGAGGCCCCGGTGCACAACTGAGCAAGAGGACAAATACATTAGAGTGTCTAGTTTGAGAAACAGACGCCTCACAGGTCCTCAACTGGCAGCTTCATTAAATAGTACCCGCAAAACACCAGTCTCAACGTCAACAGTTAAGAGGCGACTCCAGGATGCTGACCTTCAAGGCAGAGTTGCAAAGAAAAAGCAATATCTCAGACTGGCCAATAAAAAGAAAAGATTAAGATGGGCAGTCTGAGATACGGCTTTTTCTTTGCAACTCTGCCTAGAAGGTCAGCATCCCGGAGTCGCCTCTTCACTGTTGACGATGAGACTGGTGTTTTGCGGGTACTATTTAATGAAGCTGCCAGTTGAGGACCTGTGAGGCGTCTTGTCCAGTAGGATAGGGCAGTGTGCAGTGCGATGGCAATTGCATCATCTGTGGATCTATTGGGGAGGTATGCCAATTGAAGTTTGTCTAGGGCGTCGGGTAACGTGTGATATGATCCTTAACTAGCCTCTCAAAGCACTTCATGATGACATAAGTGAGTGCTACGGGGCGATAGTCATTTAGTTCAGTTACCTTTGCCTTCTTGGGTACAGGAACAAAGGTGCTCATCTTGAATAATTACGGAGAACAGACTGGGATAGGGAGAGATTGAAAATGTCTGTAAACACTCCGGCCAGCTGGTGTGCACATGCTCTAAGAACGCGGCTTGGGATGCTGTATGAGCAGGTAGCCTTGTGAGGGTTAATACACTGACATGTCTTACTCAAGTCGGCTACGGAGAACGAGAGCTCACAGTCCTCGTGAGCGGCGGTGGCCCGCGTCTGCGGCACTGTGTTTTCCTCGAAGCGGGCGAAGACGTCCACGCTGTGCCTGGCTTTCCCTTTATAGTCTGTGATTGTCTGGAGTTCCTGCCACGTACGTCTTGTGTCTGAGTCGTTGAATTGAGTCTCCACTTTCTCCCTGTACTGTCGTTTTGCCTCTTTGATTGCCTAACCGAGGGCATAGCTGGACTGTTTGTAAACGTCCATGTTCCCAGTCACCTTGCCATGGTTAAATGCAGTGGTTCACGCTTTAAGTTTTGCGCGAATCTATCCATCGTCCCAGTCGGAACAACATCCTCTATGCACTTCCTGATGAACTCAGTCACCGAGTCAGTGTATACGTCAATACTATTCTCAGAGACAACCAGGAACATATCCCAGTCCACGTGATCAAAATAGTCTTGACGCATAGATTCCGATTGGTCAGACCAATATTGAACAGTTCTTATTACCGGTACGTCCTGTATACGTTTCTGCTTATGGGAGGGGAGTAGGAGAATGGATAAGTGATCTGATTTGTTGAAGGGCGGGCGGGGGAGGGCCTTGTAGCCGTCCCGGAAGGGGGAGTAGCAATTGTTAAGAGTACTCGATGGGTGAGTAGCACAGGAGATGTGTTGATAAAACTTTGGTAGCGATTTCCTCAGATTTGCTTTATTAAAGTCCCCAGCTACAATAAATGCAGCCTCAGGATATGCGGTTTCCAGTTTGCACCAACTCCAGTGTAGTTCCTTGAGAGCCGCCGTGGTGTCAGCTTGGGTGGGAATATACACGTCCGTGATGATGACCGAAGAGGATTACTGGAGATGGAAAACATGCATCCAGGACTGATTAGATATTAGTATTACTGGAGATGTAAAACACGCATCCAGGACTGATTAGATATTAGTATTACTTGAGATGGAAAACTTTGGTAGTTCTAATTTCTGGTACAATAATCCAGACGGACTATGACCAAACACTCAAGCTATATGAATTGCAGCTGCAAAGACACACATACAGTACATGTCACCTCCTTGAATTTCTATGAAAAAACAATAATTCTCTGTTGCTGGGCAAGATCTGAGTCCGTTCCTCCTGTTGGTTTTATCGTGGCCCAGCCTGAGCCCGGATCCTTCATACTCCTCCCTGCCTTTCACAGGGCTTCTTATCAGGCAGGAGAGTACACATTCCTACAGTCTACTGTAGTACACTAAATAATTACACTTCTCATACACAAAGAGCTTAGACCTGAGACTACGTTCAATCTCTTAAGAATATATAAAAACAATACATTCATACTAAGAGTATATAATGATATTAAACAGTAAAGATATTAGACAGTGTTATAGAACAGTAATTATGATCTATCATCTCTAACGCCTATTCAACCCTTCTTGAATCAATATTGCACTCGGAGACAGGCCCCCTTTGTACTTTCCCCCTGCCCAAATACCGTGCACATAGATCATTCCTTCTAACCCATAACAACAATAATTACTACTGCTAGGCTAATTACACAATTACAAACAGACTAAATCGGGCTCAAGTCAAATAGTATCTAACAGCATGTATCCAGGACTGATTAGATATTAGTACTGGAGGTGGAAAGCATGTATCCAGGACTGATTAGATATTATCACTGGAGGTGGAAAGCATGTATCCAGGACTGATTAGATATTATTACTGGAGATGGAAAGGTTATTCATCAGCCCTTTAGCCAGCCGTTTACTGTAGGATACCTGGCCTGCGTCCCAAATGGCACCCTATTCCCTATATAGTGCACTACTTTTGACCAGAGCACCTATGGGCAAAACTAGTGCACTAAATAGAGAATAGGATACCATTTGGGACTTCAAACAACCCTACTCACAATGTAGTGGTTAATTAGCCGTGGATTGGCTGTGGAGTTCCTCTGTTTATCTTCTACCATGACCTTTCGATGAGAAGTTCACTTATTTGTGGTGTTCTGGGATTATCTGCAGCGCAAGGAAGGTATTTTGTGTGGCTCGGTTGGTAGAGCGTGGTGTTTGAAACATCAAGGTTGTAGGTTCAGTTCCTGCTGGGGCCACCCTCGCACTCCTGTAAGAAAAAAAACTCTTTATTCATACAACAACCGAAAGAGTTCAAAGCTGCATGAAAACAACAAGCAGAGTGTATCGTTTAACTAGAGCTGCCTCCCTGCCTACATTTACATTTACGTCATTTAGCAGACGCTCTTATCCAGAGCGACTTACAAATAGGTGCATTCACCTTATAGCCAGTGGGATCACCACTTTTTTTTTGTTTTTTTTTGGGTTGGGGTTTGGGTTGGGGTAAGGGGGGGTGGGTAGAAGGATTACTTTATCCTATCCCAGGTATTCCTTAAAGAGGTGGGGTTTCAAATGTCTCCGGAAGGTGGTGAGTGACTCCGCTGTCCTGGCGTCGTGAGGGAGCTTGTTCCACCATTGGGGTGCCAGAGCAGCGGACAGTTTTGACTGGGCTGAGCGGGAACTGTGCTTCCGCAGAGGTAGGGGAGCCAGCAGGCCAGAGGTGGATGAACGCAATGCCCTCGTTTGGGTGTAGGGACTGATCAGAGCCTGAAGGTACGGAGGTGCCGTTCCCCTCACAGCTCCGTAGGCAAGCACCATGGTCTTGTAGCAGATGCGAGCTTCAACTGGAAGCCAGTGGAGTGTGCGGAGGAGCGGGGTGACGTGAGAGAACTTGGGAAGGTTGAACACCAGACGGGCTGCGGCATTCTGGATGAGTTGTAGGGGTTTAATGGCACAGGCAGGGAGCCCAGCCAACAGCGAGTTGCAGTAATCCAGACGGGAGATGACAAGTGCCTGGATTAGGACCTGTGCCGCTTCCTGTGTAAGGCAGGGTCGTACTCTCCGAATGTTGTAGAGCATGAACCTACAGGATGTAGGACGACAGGGTGTTGCCTAAAAGCCCATTCTATGTATAACTCTATAATGAACTATTCATGAACACGAAAAAACAGATGTCTTTGGTGTGTTTATTTTTTTGCCTGGAATTTACTCCGTTCCCTGTTATGTGTTCTGAGGCTAGCATAAAAAAAAAAAATCATGTTTTCATGAAAAGGTACGTCACAGTAAAAGTGTGTAGGGGTTAGATATCTCTCAACCCCTCATCTAACACGCTCTGTTTCCAAAATGTGGCACAAACTCTTCCTGTTCCTTTCCAGGAATCTGAACGTAAACTGGTCTTACTGCTAGACAGGACCTAATAGAGAATGGGGAAATGTACCCCTGGAGTCCCGGTCTGTACCCAAAATGGCACCCTATTCCCTAGGGCACTACTTTTGACCAGGGCCCATAAGTGCACTGTCACAGTTGCTGGGAAACAGAATGTGAAGTTGATTGGTCCGTATGGACCTGTAGCAGTGAAGCAAGCAGAGGGAGCGGCTCCTCTCACGTGAAGAGCAGAGCCGCGGCTCAAATGCCACCCCTATTCACTTTATAGTGTACTGCTTTTTTACCAGGGCCCATAGGAATCTGGACAAAAGTAGTGCACTATAAAGGGAATAAGGGTGCCATTTGGGGACGCAGTCCCCGGCTTATAGGACTCCTGGGTTTCATAATTGGCCAACTTAGATGGCCCAAATGACTTCACATGTAACACTTTCAGAGTGTAATATTCTCCCAGAGAAAATTGAATATACAAAGTCTGATTGATTCCAATAGAGCAACATTCGTATTCAATCGATAGGAGAATATATATATATATATATATATATATATATATATATGTGCATATATAGTGTATATATAGTGTATATATAGTGTATGTATAGTGTATACATAGTGTATGTATAGTGTATGTATAGTGCATATATAGTGTATATATAGTGTATACATAGTGTATATATAGTGTATGTATAGTGTACATATAGTGTATACATAGTGTACACATAATGTACATATAGTGTACGCATAGTGTATGTATAGTGTATATATAGTGTATATATAGTGTATATATAGTGTATATAGTGTATATATAGTGTACACTACCAGTCAAAAGTTTGGACATCATGTATTAACCAAAAAAGTGTGAAACAAATCAGAATATATTTTATATTTGAGATCATCAAAGACCTCAGCCAACCGAGCCACGGCCTGTTCACTCCGCTACCATCTAGATGGCGGAGACAGTACAGGTGCATCAAATCTGGGACAGAGAGACTGGAAAAACAGCTTCTACAGTATCTCCAGACCATCAGACTATTAAACAGTCTCCACTAGCCGGCCTCCGCCCAGGACTCTGCCCTGAACTTAGTCACTGTTACCAGCCGGTTACCACCTGGTACTCTACCCTGTACCTTAGAGACTGCTGCCCTGTGTACGTAGTCATTGAACACTGGTCACTTTAATCATGTTTACATGCTGTTTTACCCACTTCACACACTGAGTATTTCAAACATTAGGAACACCTTCCTAATAATGAGTTGCACACCCCCCCGCACCCCTTTCGGCCTCAGAACAGCCACAATTCGTCGGGTCATTGTCCTGTTGAAAAACAAATGATAGTCCCACTAAGCCAAAACCAGATGGGATGGCGTATCACTGCAGAATGCTGTGGTAGCCATGCTGGTTCAGTGTGCCTTGAATTCTAAATGAATCACAGACAGTGTCAGCAGCAAAGCACCCCCACACCATAACACCTCCTCCTCCATGCTTTAGGGTGGGAAATACACATGCAGAGATCATCCGTTCACCCACACCACGTCTCACAAAGACACGGCTGTTGGAACAGAAAATCTCAAATTTGGACTCCAGACCAAAGGACAAATGTCCACCGGTCTAATGTCCATTGCTCGTGTTTCTTGGCCCAAGC
This sequence comes from Coregonus clupeaformis, assembly GCF_020615455.1. NCBI lineage: Eukaryota > Metazoa > Chordata > Actinopteri > Salmoniformes > Salmonidae > Coregonus > Coregonus clupeaformis. The sequence goes on along the minus strand of NW_025533573.1, from coordinate 54,117 downwards.
AAGTCTCTTCTTTTTATTGGTTCTCCTTTAGTAGTGGTTTCTTTGCAGAATCGACCATGAAGGCCTGATTCACACAGTCCCCTCTGAACAGTTGATGTTGAGATGTGTCTGTTACTTGAACTCTGTGAAGCATTTATTTGGGCTGGAATTTCTGAGGCTGGTAACTCTAATGAACGTATCACTTATCCTCTGCAGCAGAGTTAACTCTGGGTCTTCCATTCCTGTGGAGGTCCTCATGAGAGCCAGTTTCATCATAGCGCTTCATGGTTTTTGCGACTGCTCTTGAAGAAACATTCAAATTTCTTGAAATGTTCCGTATTGACTGACCTTCATGTCTTAAAGTAATGATGGACTGTTGTTTCTCTTTGCTTATTTGAGCTGTTCTTGGCATAATATGGACTTGGTCTTTTACCAAATGGGGCTATCTTCTGTATACCACCCCTACCTTGTCACAACACAACTGATCGGCTCAAACGCATTAAGAAGGAAATAAATTCCACAAATTCACTTTTAAGAAGGCACACTTGTTAATTTAAATGCATTCCAGGTGACTATCTCATGAAGCTAGTTGAGAGAATACCAAGAGAGTGCAAAGCTGTCATCAAGGCAAAGGGTGGCTATTTGAAGAATCTCAAATATATTTAGTATTTTTTAACACTACAAATTCCATATATATCCCCTCTAGTCTACCCCCACGGCAGCAGACACCTGTGGTTTAGATACCATCAAGATGTGAGTATTACATTTTAGTCATTTAGGAGACACTCTTATCCAGAGCAACTTACAGGAGCAATTAGGGTTAAGTGCCTTGCTCAATGGCACATCGACAGATTTTTCACCTAGTTGGCTCGGGGATTAGAACCAGCGACCTTTCGGTTACTGGCACAACGCTTTTAACCACTAAGCTACCTGCCGCCAGTATTGTTGCTGTCCCCTCTAGTCTATCCCCCCACGGCAGCAGACACCTGTGGTTTAGATACCAGCAAGATGTGAATATTGCGGTCGTCTGTAGCTCAGCTGGTAGAGCACGGTGCTTGTAACGCTCAGGGTGGTGGGTTCGATCCCCGGGACCACCCATACACAAAAATGTATGCACACATGACTGTAAGTCGCTTTGGATAAAAGCGTCTGCTAAATGGCATATTATTATAATATTGTTACTGTCTCCTCTGGTCTATCCCTCTTTGACAGCAGACATCTGTGGTTTAGATAACAACAAGATGTAAATATTGTTCCTCTAGCTTTAGGTTTATTCTCTGCTGAATCAGACACCGAAGGAACTAGGCCCAGGGTATCGTATTGTTTGCACCAGACAATGTTACATTAAACCCCTCCACAGCTTCCACAACACTCATCAATATTTCTGTTTACTCTGGCTCATCTGCATCTGGTATTTGTCAGGGATTGTCCCCCTAAAGCACATGGCTCACATATGGCAAGTGCCAGTTAGTTCAAACGGAATTAGTTCCAATTCAACAGAAAAGTGTTAATTAAACGTGTTCTCTTTGAGGCCTGTTGTGTGTTGCTCATTGATTGGGAACAGATACATTTGCCTTGCTCTCGAAAACACATATTTTTCCACTTGTGGATTACCCCGCAGAAGAACAACTGTGTGGAGTGCGTGGGGGAGTGCTACGATGAGATGGTTGTGGCCTAGTATGTCTGACAAACCATGAACAGGAAGTGTTATCCATCCCCTGTGCGTCTCAGAAAGACCCCCCCCACCCCTCCAGGGCAAGCTTTAAGTTCTCCCATATATTAGTGAGAGAGAAGGGAGGAGAGGAGAGACTCATCCCTGAGTAGGTTGGTTGTGCTGATCCATTTCTACTGAACAAACAAAGGCTCTCAGCGTTATTATCCCTGCTTTGTTGAGGCAGAATATTCCACTATAGGCAGATAGGAGTGGAGAGGAAGTAAATCACTCAGCAAAACAAAGATTTAGATTTCCCTGAAGAAAGTGAAACCCATGCTTGACTAACCAGTTTATTAGGCTGTAGAAATAAGAGGGGCAGAGGAGATGAATAGTGGCAGGGAATGTGTGCCAAACTGCACCCTATTCCCTATAGGACTCTGGTCAAAAGTAGTGCACTATACATAGGGAAAAGGGAATATAGGACTCTGGTCAAAAATAGTGCACTATATAGGGAATATAGGACTCTGGTCAAAAGTAGTGCACTATTTAGGGAATAGGGAATATAGGACTCTGGTCAAAAGTAGTGCACTATATAGGGAATAGGGAATATAGGACTATGGTCAAAAGTAGTGCACTATATAGGGAATAGGGAATATAGGACTCTGGTCAAAAATAGTGCACTATATAGGGAATATAGGATTCTGGTCAAAAGTAGTGCACTATATAGGGAATAGGGTGCAATTTTATGATGCAGACAGGGTTCACTTGAAAGGAAAGCTCTTTTTGTAAAGTGTTTTTTCAATAGGTATTGTTAGTTTCGCACCACAAACAGTGACTTCACAGTGGACAGCTCCATGTTGTTGTTTCAGCACCACAACACAGTGGACAGCTCCATGTTGTTGTTTCAGCACCACAACACAGTGGACAGCTCCAACGCTTTTATTCGGCACCCCACAACAACATCGGACAGCTCCAACGCTTTCATTCAGCACCACGACACAGTGGACAGCTCAATATAAAACATTCAGCACCACAGCACAAAGGACAGCGTCACAGTGTTCTGATTCTATTCTCAATCTGTAAACTTCCATTTTGAATTGATGTCGTTTCATTTCCTGATGCATAACTGACTTCAAACAAACACTACTGAAATTAAGTGAGTTTCAGATTCTCATTCTGTTATTGATCTGTACAGCCAAAGTCACGAGCTAGGCAGCTGCTGATCAGCAGACAGGTAGTGAATGAGTTGGGCCACTCACATACAGGCTTTTGTAGTGGTAGCTTAAGATATTTTTCTCCCCTGGATTTCCGGGCACACTTCTGAAAGAGGGAGAAGGAGAGACTTCCTGGTTCTGTGGTCAAGTGGAGGCCACTGTCTGTGTGAAGTATTTCAGTCAGGAAGTAGAGATCAGACACACAGGAAGACAGAGATTCACGTTGTGCAGGTCTTTGTTAAAGATGTTCCTTTGAAGATGGCAGCTTTTTAAGTTGTGATATGAAATCGTCCTTGTCTGGTTTCAAACCCCTGTTGAATATATAATTCAATGAGCTTGTTTCAAGATACAATGTCTACAGAGGAGTCCCCAAAACAAAAGGCGGTGTCACATTTTTTATTCATTTAGAGCATCGGGATGTTGAAGATGTTACAGAGATATGTTCTCCTTAAATGTTTCATCAGTGACTATCATAAACAGTCACCCTCCTTTGATTTCTTGACATTGTATTATTTTAAAAAGTGGGATTAAAGTGTATTTAATTGTCATTTTTTTGTCAATGACCTACACAAAATACTCTCTAATGTAAAAGCGGAATAAATATTATTTACACTACCGTTCAAAAGTTTTAGAACACCTACTCATTCAAGGGTTTTTCTTTATTTGTACTATTTTCTACATTGTAGAATAATAGTGAAGACATCAGAACTATGAAATAACACATATGGAATCATGTAGTAACCAAAAAAGTGTTAAATTTTTTAAAAATATATTTTATATTTGAGATTCTTCAAATAGCCACCCTTTGCCTTGATGACAGCTTTGCACACTCTTGGCATTCTCTCAACCAGCTTCACCTGGAATGCTTTTCCAACAGCCTTGAAGGAGTTCCCACATATGCTGAGCACTTGTTGGCTGCTTTTCCTTCACTCTGCGGTCCGACTCATCCCAAACCATCTCAATTGGGTTGAGGTAAGGGGATTTTGGAGGCCAGGTCATCTGATGCAGCACTCCATCACTCTCCTTCTTGGTAAAATAGCCCTTATACAGCCTGGAGTTGTGTTGGGTCATTGTCCTGTTGAAAAACAAATGATAGTCCCACTAACCCAAACCAGAAAATTTGCGTTTTTATCAGCTTGGAAAATTCCAGAAAATGATGTCATGGCTTTAGATGCTTCTGATAGGCTAATTGACATCCTTTGAGTCAATTGGAGGTGTACCTGTGGATGTATTTCAAGGCTTACCTTCAACCTCAGTGCCTCTTTGCTTGACATCATGGGAAAATCAAAAGAAATCAGCCAAGACCTCCCAAAAAATCTGTAGACCTCCACAAGACTGGTTCATCCTTGGATGCAATTTCCAAACACCTGAAGGTACCACGTTCATCTGTACAAACAATAGTACGCAAGTATAAACACCATTGGACCATGCAGCCGTCATACCGCTCAGGAAGGAGACACGTTCTGTCTCCTAGAGATTAAAGTACTTTGGTGCGAAAAGTGCAAATCATTCCCAGAACTACAGCAAATGACCTTGTGAAGATGCTGGAGGAAACAGGTACAAAAGTACCTATATCCACAGTAAAACAAGTCCTATATCAACATAACCTGAAAAGCCGCTCAGCAAGGAAGAAGCCACTGCTCCAAAACCGCCATAAAAAAGCCAGACTACGGTTTGCAACTGCACATGGGGACAAAGATCATACTTATTGGAGAAATTTCCTCTGGACCTCAATCAGAACTGAAAAAGTGTGTGCGAGCAAGGAGGCCTTCAAACCAGACTCAGTTACACCAGCTCTGTCAGGAGGAATGGGCCAAAATTCACCAAACTTATTGTGGGAAGCTTTTGGAAAGCTACCCGAAACGTTTGACCCAAATTTAACAATTTAAAGTCAATGCTACCAAATACTAATTGAGTGTATGTAAACGTCTGACCCACTGGGAATGTGATGAAAGAAATAAAAGCTGAAAGAAATAATTATCTCTACTATTATTCTGACATTTCACATTCTTAAAATAAAGTGGTGATCCTAACTGACCTAAGACAGGGAATTTCTACTAGGATTAAATGTCAGGAATTGTGAAAAACTGAGCTTAAATGCATTTGGCTAAGGTGTATGTAAGCTTTCGACTTCAACTGTAACTCTGGGTCTTCCATTCCGCTTTTTTGGTTACTACATGGTTCCATATGTGTTATTTCGTAGTTTTGATGTCTTCACTATTATTCTACAATGTAGAAAATAGTAAAAAATAAAATAAAAAACCTTGAATGAGTAGGTTTTCTAAAACTGTTGACCGGCAGTGTATATTTATTTAGATTAATTAAAGATTATTATTCACCCCCATGAGTCAATACATGTTAGAAACACCTTTGGCAGCGAAATCAGCTGTGAGTCTTCTTGGCTTAGTCTCATATGAGCTTTGCACACCTTTATTGTGAAATATTTGCCCATTATTCTTTTAAAAATTCTTCAAGCTCTGTCAATGTGTTGCGGATCATGGCTATACGGCAATTTTCAAGTATTGCCATAGATTTTCTAACAGATTTAAGTCAAAACTGTAACTTGGCCACTCAGGATCATTCACTGTCTTCTTGGTAAGCAACTCTAGTGTGGATTCGGCCTTGTGTTTTTTGTGGTAAGTTATTGTCCTGCTGAAAGGGGAATTCATCTCCCAGTGGAAAGCAGACTGAACCACGTTATCCTCTAGAGTTTTGCCTGTGCTTGGCTCCATTCCGTTTATTTTTATCCTGTAAAACTCCCCAGTCTTTTCCGATGTCGAGCATACCCATAACATGATGCAGCCACCACCATGCTTGAAAATAAGGAGGCAGATGCTCAGTGATGTGTTTTGTTGGATTTGCACTTAGGCCAAAAAAGTATTCTGTAAATTTGTTTTCTTCTTTTCACTCTGTCATTTAAGTCATTATTGTGGAGTCACTACAATGTTGTTGATCCATCCTCAGTTTTATCCCGTTACAGCCATTGAACTCTGTAGCTGTTTTAAAATCACCAATGGCCTCTTGGTGACATCCCTAAACATTGTCCTTCCTGTCCTGCGGCTCAGTTCAGAAGAACGACTGCATCTCTGACGTGTCTGGGTGGTTTAATACATAATCCACAGCATAATTATTAACTTGACCATGCTTAAAGAGATATTCAACGTCTGATTTGTTATTGTTACCCATCTACCAATCACTGCCCTTCTTCTTGAGGCTTTCAAAAATCTCCCTTGTCTTTGTAGTTTAATCTGTGCTTGGAATTCAATATGTGACTGAGGGACCTTACAGATGTTGTATGTATGGGGGACAGAGGAAGGGGCATTCAAAAAATTATGTCAACCATTTCCCACAGAGTGAGTCCATGTAACTTATTATGTGATTTGTTAAGGCAAATTGCATTCCTGAACTAATTTAGACTTGCTATAACAAAGGGGGTGAAGACTATTATATTTTAGTTATTGCATTTTTATAAATCTGTAAAAATGTGTAGAATTTTCTTTTCACTTTAACATTATGAGTATTTTGTGTAGATCAATGACAAAAAAAATCACAATTAAATCTATTTCAATCCCACTTTGTAACACAACAAAATGTAAAAAAAAACAACAACAAAAAAACAAGGGGGGTGAATACTGTAACAGTTACTGGAGTTTAATTGTAGTTGTAATTGTGGTCCTCTGTAGCTCGAGTGGTAGATCACGGCGCTTGTAACGCTCAGGGTAGTGGGTTCGATCCCCGGGACCACCCATACGTAAAAATGTATGCACACATGGCTGTAAGTCGCTTTGGATAAAAGCATCTGCTAAATGGCGTATTATTAGTTGAATTGTAGTCCCAGGTCCCTTTCCCTCTCTAACAGAGGACCGTTTTCATTTTCTCTCCTCTACGTCAGCGTCTGTCTGTCTGTCTGTCTGTTCCTGTTCTGACTGGTAGATTTCCCCCGGTGGCCTCATTGCGTGCTCGGCTCTCTTCTATCGCATGCTAACCACACTTCCCTTAGATCTTCCCTCTCACAGCCGCTAGATAAAGTGCTATTCGTTTTAGCGGCGCAGCGATACGTTAACTGGGACGAATTCACCGGTGCGATTGTTTTTAAAAATGTCCTCAGGACTTATCTCTGCAACAACGAGTTTCAGCATCTCTAGCTTCTCTGCTTCGACTGATGCAGGCAGCCAGGATGTTAATGAATGTGATGACTCTTGTGTTTGAGTTGGAGCGTAGAGTTTTATTCCCCCTCCGTTCCTCTCTCTGACATTTCCCAGGGAAAGATGCTCCGAGAGCAGCAGCAGACCTTGTATTGAGACACAGAGAGAGTAAAGACATACAGCCGTTATGCTTTTTTACGGGAAATATGTTTATCTTTCATAGAACATTGCCAGTGAGAGAAGCACTTGCCATACTGCAGCGCCATGAGTAACATTTGGCCCGTAGCCGTGAATGTCTTAAAAGAACTAATGGTGGATTTGAAATGCAGCACGTCATGGGGCTCTACTGGGTTTGAAGCCAGGTTAACATAATCTGTTATTCAAATGAAAGTAGATTTAGCATTTGATGTAAATGTATGTGTTATCCTGATAAAGACATGTTTGAGCAGCTGCCTGCATTCACCTGGCTGTTGAGAGAGAGATTGAGATAGCAGAGAGAGAGAGAGAGAGAGAGAGAGAGAGAGAGAGAGAGAGAGAGAGAGAGAGAGAGAGAGAGAGAGAGAGAGAGAGAGAGAGAGAGAGAGAGAGAGAGAGAGAGACAGAGACAGAGACAGAGACAGAGACAGAGACAGAGACAGAGACAGCGACAGCGACAGAGACAGAGACAGAGATGTGCTGCTGGTGGATTTGGCACCCTCCGTTCAGAACACAGATTCCATGTATGCGTAGGCTTGACTATAATTATCTTCCTCCACTGGCTCCAGTTGTAAGCTCCTCTACATCTACATCATGCTAGGGTGTTAGGCGCTAGCTGCTATCTGATAGACCCTGGCAAGGTCTCAAATGGCACCCTGTCCCCTATATAGTGCACTACGTTTGACCAGAGTCCCATAGGGAATAGGGCCCCCAGCATATCTCTATGAGCCTGGTGATGAAAATAATAATAATAATAATATGCCATTTAGCAGACGCTTTTATCCAAAGCGACTTACAGTCGTGCGTGCATACATTTTTGGTGTATGGGTGGTCCCGGGGATCGAACCCACTACCTTGGTGTTACAAGCGCCGTGCTCTACCAGCTGAGCTACAGAGGACCACAGTGTTGACATGGCAGCCATCTAAATCAGCCTACAAAGACTGAGCCATGCTTCATCCCATCCAGGAGAGGGATTCCTTCAGTAGTGCTGAGACAGTGGGAATGCGTTCCAAACGGCACCCGGTTCCCTGTGTAGTGCGTAGGGCTCTGGTGATAGGTAATAGGGTGCCATTTGTGACACACACCAGTGATGTTTCATAATACCTCGTTGACTTCATGCTTTAATGCATTTTAATATGCAGGCAGAACCCTGATGATTTATCCAGGGGATTTGTCACAAATAGTATAGTATTCCCTATATAGTGCACTACTTTTGAGCCCTGTGAAACCTTGGCCAAAAGTAGTGCATTATATTGACAATAGGGGTGTCATTTGGGAAGCAGCCCAGAACTGAAATATGACATGTTGATATCATATTGGTTATTTTCTGCAATATTCTGCCAAGCAACAACAACCCCATGACTGACTATATGAATATACCAACTCATTACGCTTATTAACTCAACCTCTTCTGTCACTAGCTTGTTTTGGCAGTGCCTCTCTCTGAAATGATCCCCTGCCCATAGGTTGAACCCTCATCATCATTATTCTGGGACTAAACCTTTCTCCCTTTGATGGTGGGAACAGAGAGAGAGAGAGAGAGAGAGAGAGAGAGAGAGAGAGAGAGAGAGAGAGAGAGAGAGAGAGAGAGAGAGAGAGAGAGAGACAACACTGTATATATACATAATATGACATTTGAAATGTCTTTTTTCTTTTGAAACTTCTGAGTGTAATGTTTACTGTTAATATTTATTGTTTATTTCACTTTTGTTTACTATCTACTTCACTTGCTTTGGCAATGTTAGCACACGTTTCCCATGCCAATAAAGCCCTTAAATTGAATTGAATTGAGAGAGAGAGAAAGAGAGTGGTCAGGTAGAGAAGTGGTCAATTAGTAATTCTCTGTTCTCTCTCTCTCTCTCTCTCTCTCTCTCTCTCTCTCTCTCTCTCTCTCTCTCTCTCTCTCTCTCTCTCTCTCTCTCCAGGTTGTCCTGTGGCTATCAAGAGAGTGGGCAGGAACAAGAGGATCGCTCTGGCAGCTGCCGCCATGATGGCCATGGAATCAGACCCCTCCAGACTCCGAGGGCCTTCGTCCTCCTCCTGCTCTCCCTCGTTCATCCATCCCCTCCACCTGTTCCAACTGTCACCAATCAAGATCCCCTTCCACCTGTCTCCACCTGGCCCAGGTAAACAAACTCCTGTGATGTCTGGCTAAAATGCACCCTATTCCCTTATATAGTGCAATACTTTTGACCAGGGCCCATAGAGCTCTGGTCAAAAGTAGTGCACTAAACAGGGAATAGGGGAGCATTTCAGATGCAGCCTCTGTTTTGCCAATGCAGGATCTGTGTCTGCAGTCTGTTGATGTGTTTTAGGTTGTGTTGTTTAAGGTTTGTCTATTGGCCTATTTGCAGGTTTTTTTTGGCATCATCATTAGCAGCGGGTCTTTCACTAAGGCTGTTACGTCCTAATTGGTGAATTGTAATTGCAAATATATGGCATTATGCGAATGGTAACATTAAACAGCTACGTTTTTATTTTATTTTAGACAGAATCTTTCTTCGAACTACAACACCAAGGCTTCCTTTTACATTGAACTTTGCAGTAGTTCATGCAAGAAAGGTTGTATTTTTGCCAGCAGTATTATGTTCATGGTTGAAATATGAAGCATCCTTGACTTGAAATGCAGACTGTGGTGTATTTTGTGAGACTTGACAACGTAAAAGAGATTACTACAGTATTCCTAGCTGTTGGTTTGTATTCCAAGTAGCAATTAGCTAGCGGTGTTGCCTGGATAGTTGAGTTACTGTATAATGATCTCATTGTGTTACTACCTGGACAGTTGAGTTACTGTATAATGATCTCATTGTGTTACTACCTGGATAGTTGAGTTACTGTATAATGATCTCATTGTGTTACTACCTGGATAGTTGAGTTACTGTATAATGATCTCATTGTGTTACTACCTGGACAGTTGAGTTACTGTATAATGATCTCATTGTGTTACTACCTGGACAGTTGAGTTACTGTATAATGATCTCATTGTGTTACTACCTGGACAGTTGAGTTACTGTATAATGATCTCATTGTGTTACTACCTGGATAGTTGAGTTACTGTATAATGATCTCATTGTTCTGTACTACCCCTCCTCTCTCTTCAGCCTCTCCCTGTACTTCCTCATTGTAAAGGATGAGGAGAGGGAATTTCACTTTGCTGAAGTGGACATGTTTAAATCAAGGGTCAACACGTAATTATAGAGTCTGGTACTGTAGTTAATTTTCTGGAGGAACCAGACCATGTCAACCTCTGTCTCTGTTATATATTATCTCTCTCTCTCTCTCTCTCTCTCTCTCTCTCTCTCTCTCTCTCTCTCTCTCTCTCTCTCTCTCTCTCTCTCTCTCTCTCTCTCTCTCTCTCTCTCTCTCTCTCTCTCTCTCTCTCTCTCTCTCTCTCTCTCTCTCTCTCTCTCTCTCTCTCTCTCTCTCTCTCTCTCTCTCTCTCTCTCTCAATTCAATTCAATTCAATTGAAGGGTTTTATTGGCATGGGTAACATATATATATACATTGCCAAAGCTAGTGAAATAGATAATAAACAAAAGTGAAATAAACAATTAAATAATTAACAGTTAACATTACACTCATAAAAGTTCCACAATTACAAAGACATTTCAAATGTCATATTATGTCTATATACAGTGTTGTAATGATGTGCAAATAGTTAAAGTACAAAAGGGAAAATATATAAACATAAATATGGGTTGTATTTACAATGGTGTATGTTCTTCACTGGTTGCCCTTTTCTTGTGGCAACAGGTCACAAATATTGCTGCTGTGATGGCACACTGTGGTATTTCACCCAATAGATATGGGAGTTTATCAAAATTGGGTTTGTTTTTAAATTATTTGTGGGTCGCTGTAATCTGAGGGAAATATGTGTCTCTAATATGGTCATACATTTGGCAGGAGGTTAGGACGTGCAGCTCAGTTTCCACTTGATGTTGTGGGCAGTGTACACATAGCCTGTCTTCTCTTGAGAGCCATGTCTGCCTATGGCAGCCTTTCTCAATAGCAAGGCTATGCTCACTGAGTCTGTACACAGTCAAAGCTTTCCTTAAGTTTGGGTCAGTCACAGTGGTCAGGTATTCTGCCACTGTGTACTCTCTGTTTAGGGCCAAATAGCATTCTAGTTTGCTCAGTTTTTTGTTAATTCTTTCCAATGTGTCAAGTAATTCTCTTTTTGTTTTCTCATGATTTGGTTGGGTCTAATTGTGTTGCTGTCCTGGTGCTCTGTGGGGTCTGTTTGTGTTTGTGAACAGAGCCCCAGGACCAGCTTGCTTAGGGGACTCTTCTCTAGGTTCATCTCTCTGTAGGTAATGACTTTGTTAAGGAAGGTTTGGGAATCGCTTCCTTTTAGGTGCTTGTAGTATTTAACAGCTCTTTTCTGGATTTTGATCATTAGCGGGTATCAGCCTAATTCTGCTCTGCATGCGTTATTTGGTGTTTTACGTTGTACACAGAGGATATTTTTGCAGAATTCTGCAGTCTCAATTTGGTGTTTGTCCCATTTTGTGAATTCTTGGTTGGTGAGCGGACCCCAGACCTCAGAACCATAAAGCTCTCTCTCTCTCTCTCTCTCTCTCTCTCTCTCTCTCTCTCTCTCTCTCTCTCTCTCTCTCTCTCTCTCTCTCTCTCTCTCTCTCTCTCTCTCTCTCTCTCTCTCTCTCTCTCTCTCTCTCTCTCTCTCTCTCTCTCTCTCACACACCACGTGCATATTGATGGAGAAGTAGAGTATTTTTCTGCACCATGCAGGTGGATGGCTAGGGGCATATGGGTTAGAGAGGTTTGGGAAAGAAAAGGCATGGAGCGAGGAGAGGAAGACTGTTTTAGTCAGACCCGTAGCCTGGCAGAGCGTGTGTTTGTGTGTGTATGTGTAAGGAAAACAACACTTCATAAATACTCCTCCCTCCCTCCCTGCCACCCTCCCTCCCTGCCACCCTCCCTCCCTCCCTCCTCTCCCTCCCTACACCCTCCCTCCCTCCTCCCCCTCCCTGCCACCCTCCCTCCCTCCCTGCCACCCTCCCTGCCACCCTCCCTCCCTTCCTGCCACCCTCCCTCCCTCCCTCCCTGCCACCCTCCTCCCTCCCTGCCACCTCCTCCTCCTCCCTCCCTCCCTGCCACCCTCCCTCCCTCCCTCCCTGACCTCCCTCCCTCCCTAACACCCTTCCCTCCCTGCCACCCTCCCTCTCTCCCTCCCTCTCATCCTCCTCCACACACACACACACACATTGCCTGGGTTGGGAGGAAGGAGTATAGCAGTGTGCTCTACGTCGTCATCCTGAATGACACCCTATTCCTTATACATATAGAGCATTCAGTTTGACCTGAGCCCTATGGGACCTTGTCAGAAGCAGTTCACTATATAGGGAATGGGATGCCATTTGGTACAGAGAGGATGATTTTTCTGCTTTGACATCAAAGGAACGGGGAGTAGGGTCAGTGCACAACATTATTTGTTATATTGCTCCCACAACCCCCTCTGTTTATTTATTTGAGATTATTGAAGGTTTTGTTGGTGGAGAACTACTTCCACATCACCCAGGGCCCACTTTATGTGTGATGCTGGTGTGTGTGTGATGCTGGTGTGTGTGTGTGCTGTGTGTGTATGTGTGTGTGTGTGTGTGTGTGTGTGTGTGTGTGATGCTGGTGTGTGTTTGATACTGTCTGTGTTTGATACTGTGTGTGTGTTTGATGTGTGTGTGTTTGATGCTGTAATTTATTCTGATTGTAGACCGAGAACTAATGTAGTGTTTTTTCTCTGTTCCTAATTGCATTCATTACATCAAACATTCAGAGAGACAAACGATGCTTCCCAAATGACACCCTAGTTCACTACTTTTGACCAGAGCCCTGATCAATATAGGGAGTCGGGTGCCATTTGGGACATAGCCCAAGATGACAGAGCTCATCTGCATTACAATCCCTTCCCAATGCGGCCTCCATCCAGATTCACAGAATACCTGACTAGCAGAGATAATGCGGCCTCCATCCAGATTCACAGAATACCTGACTAGCAGAGATAATGCAGCCTCCATCCAGATTCACAGAATACCTGACTAGCAGAGATAATGCAGCCTCCATCCAGATTCACAGAATACCTGACTAGCAGAGATAATGTAGCCTCCATCCAGATTCACAGACTACCTGACTAGCAGAGATAATGCGGCCTCCATCCAGATTCATAGACTACCTGACTAGCAGAGATAATGTGGCCTCCATCCAGATTCACAGAATACCTGACTAGCAGAGATAATGTGGCCATCACCCAGATTCACAGAGTACCTGACCAGCAGAGATAATGCGGCCTCCATCCAGATTCACAGACTACCTGACTAGCAGAGATAATGCGGCCTCCATCCAGATTCACAGACTACCTGACCAGCAGAGATAATGTGGCACACTTACCTCCGGTATCTACCATACCATCCATGTTATTTTCCTAAAGGTAAAAAAAAAATGGATTGTTTGGATTACCCAAACAGGGGTTAATTTAACCTCCAATTTGGGTTATTTCATAACCCAGAGCTGGGTGTTGCACAGAACACATGTTGGGTTATTTCATAAGCCAGAGCTGGGTGTTGCACAGAACACATGGTGGGTTATTTTGACCCAGGCAGTTGGGGTTCATGAGTTGGGTTGTTGGGATTACCCAAACATGGATTCATTTAACCACCGGTTGGGTTTTTGTTTTACTTTCATGCTGGTTGACCTAGCAGCTGGGTCATTTTGAACGTAATCCTTCGGTTGTTTTCAGCAGGAGCAGCTTATCGTGAGTGTGGCTTATAGATAGATCTTATTGGCCACCCGTGACAGTAAAGGTCACTCCTGTTCCTCATGTTAACATGATGAACAGGAATGACATTTACTCTCATGGACATTCACTCTCTCGCTTACATATTGCAAATCACAATTTTCCTTAAAATGTTTAGCATTTTACACATTGTTCTAGAATATTACGATTATTTATTACATGTTATTATGATAAGGTGGTATCTATCCCAATAATGGCATTCGCAGGCTTCTGGGAACTACACAAATGTAAATGTTAAACCTTGAAATGTGATTACTATACAACAGAACAGATGAGAGCTAAAAAGAACAATCTGAAAGCCATGTCCTTACTAAACTACGCCTCCAGTCTTCTGATCTGAATAACCCAGCATCAACAACCCAACCTTGCTCTTTTTAAAGAAAACAACCAACTTAGGTGACTCAACGCCTGGAACCCAGCAGTTGGGTCAACCAAACAACTCAGCATTTATGTTTGTGTTGTTATGACAGCTGTGTAGTACTGTAGTTTGGCTTGCCCAAATATATTGTGTGCATCCCGAATGCCACCCTATTCCCTTTGAAGTTCACTACTCTTGACCAGGGCCCATAGCGCACTAGATTGGGAATAGGGTGCCATTTGAGACAAAGCCCTTCTCCCTCTATTCTGCTACCACAGAGACTGATTCAGCTTCTGGGAGACAAATATTGCTGACCTTATAAAAACTAAGAAAGTGCATGAGTGCTGGTGTTGTTTTGTTGTTTTAACTGAAATTGGTCCAACAGTAGCAGGGACCCATGTTGTGCAGGAGGAGAGGAGAGGAGAGGAGAGGAGAGGAGAGGAGAGGAGAGGAGGAGAGGAGAGGAGAGGGAAGAGAGAGGAGAGGAGAGGAGAGGAGAGGAGAGGAGAGGAGAGGAGAGGAGAGGAGAGGAGAGGAGAGGAGGGCCGTGCCAAGAAAAAGCCACAGCGATAATTAGAGGAAAGGGTTCCTGTGAGAGACTAAAAGCAGAGAGGGAACACAGGAGTGGAGAGATGAATCCCTAATCGGATGATGAGCATAAAGAGAGGGAGGAGAGAGAGGAGAGGGAGGAGAGGGGAGGAGAGGGAGGAGAGAGAGGAGAGAGAGAGAGGAGAGAGAGGAGAGGGAGGAGAGGGAGGAGAGAGAGGAGAGAGAGAGAGGGGAGGAGAGGGGAGGAGAGAGAGGAGAGAGAGGAGAGAGAGGAGAAAGAGGAGAGAGAGGAGAGGAGAGGGGAGGAGAGAGAGGAGAGAGAGGAGAGGGAGGAGAGGGAGGAGAGAGAGGAGGGAGAGGAGAGAGAGGAGAAAGAGGAGAGAGAGGAGAGGGAGGAGAGGGGAGGAGAGAGAGGAGAGAGGAGTGAGAGGAGAGGAGGAGAGAGAGGAGAGGGAGGAGAGGGGAGGAGAGGGAGGAGAGGGGAGGAGAGGGAGGAGAGGAGAGGAGAGGAGAGGAGAGAGAGGAGAGAGAGGAGAGGGAGGCGAGAGAGGAGAGAGAGGAGAGAGAGGAGAGGGAGGAGAGGGGAGGAGAGGGAGGAGAGAGAGGAGAGGGAGGAGAGAGAGAGGAGAGGGTGTTCACCTTTGCCTACCCACCACTGCTCAAAGATAAGCTGAATTAACAGGAGAAGTTGGGCTGATAATGTTTCAATATTAACTTGACAGATGATGTCCCCGATGGTGAAGTTACCTTTCTTTCACATCACTTCATATCTTTAACTGATGTTAACGTACATTTCTAACCTACTGAATAAGGGCTATTGAAGATATTAATCACAGTAAGGGGAGGCTAAGACTTAACTTGTGCTGAACAAGGAGCTACAAGAAATAACAGCAAATTGAATTCAGAAATGTAAGGAACATTTTCTCTCAGGATCACCCGCATAGAACAAACTCCTTAGCAGTCCCACGCAGATATATGACAGTCAGCCATTCCTCCCACTGGCCTACATACCAGTACTGTACCTCCTAGAAGAGAGAACAGACATTCATACCAGTACTGTACCTCCTAGAACAGAGAACAGACATTCATACCAGTACTCTACCTCCTAGAACAGAGAACAGACATTCATACCAGTACTGTACCTCCTAGAACAGAGAACAGACATTCATACCAGTACTCTACCTCCTAGAACAGAGAACAGACATTCATACCAGTACTGTACCTCCTAGAACAGAGAACAGACATTCATACCAGTACTGTACCTCCTAGAACAGAGAACAGACATTCATACCAGTACTCTACCTCCTAGAAGAGAAAACAGACATTAATCACACCTGTACCAGAGCAGAGAACAGACCCCCATTCATCTTAAATAAAACCTCTCTGTTTTGACTGTAATTTTGGCATAGTGACTTTATAAAGCCATGATCTGTTTGGTTAGGGGGTGATATTGGTTATTGACCACTTGTGGATCGGCCATTAGGAGATATTTCATCCAACCTGATAGTCTGTAGTGTTTCTGCTGCCCTCCCAAGGAATTGAAGTGGTCCCAGGTGGCTGTTAAGATTGTGTGAAACAAACACACTCATACACATACATAGACTCATGCATGGACACACATGGACACAGACACACACACACACACACGGACACAAACACCCATGGACACACACACACAGAAGGACACACACACACACACATGGACACACACACACACACACACATGGACACACACACACACGCACAGAAGGACACACACACACACACATGGACACACACACACACACACACACAACACACACACACACACAAACACTCACAGACGCAGTCCAGGCCTTAAACTGTCATTGGTTTGATAAGCTTTAATTAGGGAAAGCACACAAAGATACTGATATATTGTTTTGAAGAATATTGTAGTTGGTCTCAGCCGATGTTTGTGTTGGTATCCGTTGTTGAGTGATGTCACAGCTCCTTTGATAATATTGCAACAGCCTCATTAGTCCTACAGCAGCCTGTAGTGAGAACAGCCTCATTAGTCCTACAGCAACTAATGAATACTGAAGATGAAACAGTAGACATTTAATGTGACTAAAATATATACTTTACTACTGAATCTTCGGTCATTTCGGTAATTAACAGTTCATCTATGGTATCTTTGGTAATTTATACTTGAAAAACTTTTACAAAAATTATTAATATGTAGTATTCATTTTGTAGGTCTGTGTCCATATTGTCCATGCTTTTCTAGTAGATAGAATATATGGTTCAAGAGAAAATAGTCACACTCCTCTTTAATGGCTGTGCTAAGTTGCTGGATATTGACCGGAACTGGAACACACTGTCATACACGTCGATCCAGAGCATCCCAAACATGCTCAAAGGGTGACATGTCTGGTGAGTATGCAGGCCATGGAAGAACTGGGACATTTTCAGCTTCCAGGAATTGTAAACAGATCCTTGCAACATGGGGCCGTTCATTATCATGCTGAAACATGAGGTGATGGTGGCAGATGAATGGCACGACAATGGGCCTCAGGATCTCGTCACAGTTTCTCTGTGCATTCAAATTGCCATCAATAAAATGCAATTGGGTTCGTTGTCCGTAGCTTATGCCTGCCCATACCATAACCCCACCGCCACCATGGGGCACTCTGTTCACAACGTTGACATCAGCACACCGCCTTCCCACTCAACACCTTACACTCTGTCTGCCATCTGCCCAGTACAGTTGAAACCCGGGATTCATCCGTGACAACCACACTTCTCCAGCGTGCCAGTGGCCATCGAAGATGAGCACTTGCCCACTGAAGTCGGTTACGACGCCAAACTGCAGTCAGGTCAAGACCCTGGTGAGGACGATGAGCACGCAGATGAGCTTCCCTGAGACGGTTTCTGACAGTTTGTGCAGAAATTATTCGGTTGTGGAAACTCACAGTTTCATCAGCTTTCCCGGTGGCTCATCTCAGACCATACCACAGGTGAAGAATGTGGTCTGCGGTTGTCAGGCCGGTTGGACGTACTGCCAAATTCTCTAAAACGACATTGGAGGTGGCTTACGGTAGAGAAATTAACATTCAATTACTGTATCTGGCAACAGCTCTGGTGGATATTCCTGCAGTCAGCATGCCAATTGCACACTCCCTAAAAACTTGAGACATCTGTGGCATTGTGTTGTGTGACAAAACTGCACATTTTAGAGTGGCCTTTTATTGTCCCCAGCACAAGATCCACCCGTGTATTGATCATGCTGTTTAATCAGCTCCTTGATATGCCAAACCTGTCAGGTAGATGGATTATCTTGGCAAAGGAGAAATGCTCACTAACAGGTATGTAAACAAATTTGTGCACAAAATATGAGAGAAATAAGTATGTGCGTATGGAAAATATATTTGCTATTTTATTTCAGCTCATGAAAAATATGACCAACACTTGTTGCCTTTATATTTTTCTTCAGTATAAAATAAAAAGTTGAACGCTATCATAATTCTGGTAGTTTACTCGAAAATTGGAAAATGTCCAGGAGTATACCCTCCCTTTGCAACCCTACTACTGATTTAAGGAGTCTGACGAACAGCACACTGGTACCGTGTTAAGAACATTTGGTTCCCGGAGGCTCATGGGATAGCATTCTCTCCACTGTCTCCCCTCTTCCCCCCTTTCTGAGTCCCCTGTCTTTACTCCATCTCTACACAGTCATAATGTGCAGACAGTAGAAGGACCATAGTTAAAATGTCTTCATTACAGTTGGAATTGTGATAACATATGGAATTGTGTATTGGCTACTATAGCCAATAGAAACGAATTGAATAGCACATTCATAAATGGCAAAAAAAAAGACAGTCAAAATATAATTTGTAAGGAATAAGGTTTTGAAGTGTCTGCCCTATATCTAGGAGATGTAACAAAGTTCAGAAAATATTTTAGTTTTTTTTGGACACATATTAACCCCTTATCTTTGTTGAAACAAAACTACCTCCACACTTCCTTTTGTTTGTATGGGTTACCTTCAGACAAGCAAAACACGGTGTTCGTGAGAGTCTCCCCCTTTCCTCAGTGGGGTCATATTGGTTTGTAGCTCAAACGGTTCGGACGCTGTAGACAGAAGTTGGCACATCCGCGTTACCGAACTCAGACGAGTCCCGTGACACTGGTGGGGTTCGTAGAGCAAAATGGAGAACACCATCGTGTTCATGAGAGTCTCCCCTTTCCATAGAATGGAATAAACCATTCAGATGTTTTTGCGGGGAGACCGATTTTCGGGATGTCTCATGGTCTGACAAACACCGCTGTAGCTCGGTCACCTTCCACCGCAGATGTGGAAGCGCGACATAGGTGGATGTGGTGGATTGAGACGCAGCCCATGCAAAAACCTGATATCTCTTAAACTGATGGATTCTGATGGGGATTTTTAATTATGTTACAGTGAGGGAAAAAAGTATTTGATCCCCCTCTCAATCAGAAAGATCTCTGGCTCCCAGGTGTCTTTTATACAGGTAAAGAGCTGAGTTTAGGAGCACACTCTTAAAGGGAGTGCTCATAATCTCAGCTTGTTACCTGTATAAAAGACACCTGTCCACAGAAACAATCAATCAATCAGATTCCAAGCTCTCCACCATGGCCAAGACCAAAGAGCTCTCCAAGGATGTCAGGGACAAGATTGTAGACCTACACAAGGCTGGAATGGGCTACAAGACCATCGCCAAGCAGCTTGGTGAGAAGGTGACAACAGTTGGTGCGATTATTTGCAAATGGAAGAAACACAAAATAACTGTCAATCTCCCTCTGCCTGGGGCTCCATGCAAGATCTCACCTCGTGGAGTTGCAACGATCATGAGAACGGTGAGGAATCAGCCCAGAACTACACGGGAGGATCTTGTCAATGATCTCAAGGCACCTGGGATCATAGACACCAAGAAAACAATTGGTAACACACTACACCGTGAAGGACTGAAATCCTGTAGCGCCCACAAGGTCCCCCTGCTCAAGAAAGCACATATACAGGCCTGTCTGAAGTTTGCCAATGAACATCTGAATGATTCAGAGAAGAACTGGGTGAAAGTGTTGTGGTCAGATGAGACCAAAATGGAGCTCTTTGGCATCAACTCAACTCGCAGTGTTTGGAGGACAAGGAATGCTGCCTATGACCCCAAGAACACCATCACCACCGTCAAACATGGAGGTGGAAACATTATGCTTTGGGGGTGTTTTTCTGCTAAGGGGACCGGACAACTTCACCGCATCAAAGGGACAATGGACTTGGCCATGTACCGTCAAATCTTGGGTGAGAACCTTCCCTCAGCCAGGGCATTGAAAATGGGTCGTGGATGGGTATTCCAGCATGACAATGACCCAAAACACACGGCCAAGGCAACAAAGGAGTGGCTCAAGAAGAAGCACATTAAGGTCCTGGAGTGGCCTAGCCAGTCTCCAGACCTTAATCCCATTGAAAATCTGTGGAGGGAGCTGAAGGTTCGAGTTGCCAAACGTCAGCCTCGAAACCGTAATGACTTGGAGAAGATCTGCAAAGAGGAGTGGAACAAAATCCCTCCTGAGATGTGTGCAAACCTGGTGGCCAACTACAAGAAACGTCTGACCTCTGTGATATGCCAACAAAGGGTTTTGCCATCAAGTACTAAGTCATGTTTTGCAGAGGGGTCAAATACTTATTTCCCTCATTAAAATGCATATCAATTTATAACATTTTTGACATGCCGTTTGCATGCAAGCGTTAACACCCATTAACCAGTAGAGTTATGGAACGAATGGATTTGCAAAATGTCATTAAGACATTGGTGTTCCAAAAAAGATCCCTTTCTGAAGTTTAAACTATAGAGTTGACAGATGAAGCTGCAGCATGGAGATATGAGTGTGCTGACAGGAGCCCACATTCTTTATTTCTTTACTTTAGTCCTTTCTGAGGTCTGGTCTTCTAGTCCTAATGCAGTGTCTAACGTCATGGTCACAACCTTCTGAGCTGGATCACATCATAATACTGGACCTTTCTCTGAGACAGACAGACACACACACACAGACATACAGACAGACAGACAGACAGACCCTGTCACCATGGTTGTGAACTCTCGTTAAACCCCTGAATAGATTATTTCTGATGGTCACTTGAAATCCGTTCCGGTCTAAAGCACATGAAATGCAAGAGAAATAATGAATGTACTTCATAGGTTGCGTCCCAAACGAGGGTGCCATTTGAGACAGTCCCATAGACAAGTATTCTCGTTCTCTCTCCCTTCTCTACTGTAAAATCCCTTTATCTTAATCTCTTTTTTTTTTTATGTGAATCAGAGTGAAACCCCATCCCATTCTCCCAGTGCTCCTGTGATCTACTGTCATAATAGATGAAACAACATTCTCACTGAGTAAAAGCAGAAGCTCTTCCATCTTTTAGTCTCCCCCTGTGATGTTCAAGTGCTATGAATACAAAAGCCGGTGAAATATTACGTTAAAAAAAAAAACCGTTTTTTCACCGTAGTGGTCAGAACCTGGTAATATCAGGAAGTAGGATAGGACATAAACCTAACAACTTCAATGACTAATTGCTCTGAACAGGGGGAAAAAAACATCAACAAATTCACTGGTAATACATTACGTAGGATGAAGAAACAATACTCTGAGCCGCAGCTCCATACTACTGGTCAGACACAGAGAACTGATACTATATAATACTGGTCAGACACAGAGAACTGATACTATATAATACTGGTCAGACACAGAGAACTGATACTTTATACTTGTTGTTGGGTGGGATTGGCGTGGGGCTGTGGGGGGTCCGTGGGTGGTTTTCACACTTTCTTTGGATTTCTCGTCTCTTAGTGATTGTTAGAAAAAGGTTTGGTCCAAATCGGATGTTAGGTACTATATTTATTAATTATTATATGAATCCTATGAATTAAAATGGCCTATTTGGGTGCAATCAATTAGCTGAATTTCTCTGAGATCAAATTATATTTAAACAAAATAGTGTTGCAGGAATGCTAATGTTATCTGTTTCTAACTACAGAAATTATTTCAGAAGAATCTGAGATGGTGGGTGTCATGGTTTGCTGAAATTACATGGAACGACCCTTTAGTTGTTAATGAAATTCTGATTGTAAGATATTACATAAATATGACCTTAGGGGTAGTTATTAACATGATTAATCATAACCTTAGGGGTAGTTATTAACATTATTAATCATGACCTTAGGGGTAGTTATTAACAGGATTAATCATGACCTTAGGGGTAGTTATTAACAGGATTAATCATGACCTTAGGGGTAGTTATTAACAGGATTAATCATGACCTTGGGGGTAGTTATTAACAGGATTAATCATGACCTTAGGGGTAGTTATTAACAGGATTAATCATGACCTTAGGGGTAGTTATTAACAGGATTAATCATGACCTTAGGGGTAGTTATTAACAGGATTAATCATAACCTTAGGGGTAGTTAATAACAGGATTAATCATGACCTTAGGGGTAGTTATTAACAGGATTAATCATGACCTTAGGGGTAGTTATTAACAGGATTAATCATGACCTTAGGGGCAGTTATTAACAGGATTAATCATAACGTCTGTCTGTCTGTCTGTCTGTCTGTCTGTCTGTCTGTCTGTCTGTCTGTCTGTCTGTCTGTCTGTCTGTCTGTCTGTCTGTCTGTCTGTCTGTCTGTCTGTCTGTCTGTCTGTCTGTTCTCTTAAAATAGTGTCCTTCTGAGATGGTATAGTCTGTTAGTCTGTCTGTCTGTCTGTTCTCTTAAAGTAGTGTCCTTCTGAGACGGTATAGTCTGTCTGTCTGTCTGTTCTCTTAAAATAGTGTCCTTCTGAGACGGTATAGTCTGTCTGTGCATGAACATGTTTTTCTGTTTCCTTTTGTTCCTTAGGTCAGTTTTCCATTTGTATTTTGTCCGGATCCGAGAAAACTGAACAACTTCCAGCTTTTAAAACAGCCAGGCGTGTTGCAGCACTGCCATGAGCACTTCTATATAATACACTCCACATTCACATATAACCCTCTGGCCTGCAGTGACAATTACCAGAACACTGCCATGAGCACTGATATATAATACACTCCACATTCACATATAACCCTCTGGCCTGCAGTGACAATTACCAGAACACTGGCATGAGCACTGATATATAATACACTCCACATTCACATATAACCCTCTGGCCTGCAGTGACAATTACCAGAACACTGCCATGAGCACTGATATATAATACACTCCACATTCACATATAACCCTCTGGCCTGCAGTGACAATTACCAGAACACTGCCATGAGCACTGATATATAATACACTCCACATTCACATATAACCCTCTGGCCTGCAGTGACAATTACCAGAACACTGCCATGAGCACTGATATATAATACACTCCACATTCACATATAACCCTCTGGCCTGCAGTGACAATTACCAGAACACTGGCATGAGCACTGATATATAATACACTCCACATTCACATATAACCCTCTGGCCTGCAGTGACAATTACCAGAACACTGCCATGAGCACTGATATATAATACACTCCACATTCACATATAACCCTCTGGCCTGCAGTGACAATTACCAGAACACTGCCATGAGCACTGATATATAATACACTCCACATTCACATATAACCCTCTGGCCTGCAGTGACAATTACCAGAACACTGCCATGAGCACTGATATATAATACACTCCACATTCACATATAACCCTCTGGCCTGCAGTGACAATTACCAGAACACTGCCATGAGCACTGATATATAATACACTCCACATTCACATATAACCCTCTGGCCTGCAGTGACAATTACCAGAACACTGCCATGAGCACTGATATATAATACACTCCACATTCACATATAACCCTCTGGCCTGCAGTGACAATTACCAGAACACTGCCATGAGCACTGATATATAATACACTCCACATTCACATATAACCCTCTGGCCTGCAGTGACAATTACCAGAACACTGCCATGAGCACTGATATATAATACACTCCACATTCACATATAACCCTCTGGCCTGCAGTGACAATTACCAGAACACTGCCATGAGCACTGATATATAATACACTCCACATTCACATATAACCCTCTGGCCTGCAGTGACAATTACCAGAACACTGCCATGAGCACTGATATATAATACACTCCACATTCACATATAACCCTCTGGCCTGCAGTGACAATTACCAGAACACTGCCATGAGCACTGATATATAATACACTCCACATTCACATATAACCCTCTGGCCTGCAGTGACAATTACCAGAACACTGCCATGAGCACTGATATATAATACACTCCACATTCACATATAACCCTCTGGCCTGCAGTGACAATTACCAGAACACTGCCATGAGCACTGATATATAATACACTCCACATTCACATATAACCCTCTGGCCTGCAGTGACAATTACCAGAACACTGCCATGAGCACTGATATATAATACACTCCACATTCACATATAACCCTCTGGCCTGCAGTGACAATTACCAGAACACTGCCATGAGCACTGATATATAATACACTCCACATTCACATATAACCCTCTGGCCTGCAGTGACAATTACCAGAACACTGCCATGAGCACTGATATATAATACACTCCACATTCACATATAACCCTCTGGCCTGCAGTGACAATTACCAGAACACTGCCATGAGCACTGATATATAATACACTCCACATTCACATATAACCCTCTGGCCTGCAGTGACAATTACCAGAACACTGCCATGAGCACTGATATATAATACACTCCACATTCACATATAACCCTCTGGCCTGCAGTGACAATTACCAGAACACTGCCATGAGCACTGATATATAATACACTCCACATTCACATATAACCCTCTGGCCTGCAGTGACAATTACCAGAACACTGCCATGAGCACTGATATATAATACACTCCACATTCACATATAACCCTCTGGCCTGCAGTGACAATTACCAGAACACTGCCATGAGCACTGATATATAATACACTCCACATTCACATATAACCCTCTGGCCTGCAGTGACAATTACCAGAACACTGCCATGAGCACTGATATATAATACACTCCACATTCACATATAACCCTCTGGCCTGCAGTGACAATTACCAGAACACTGCCATGAGCACTGATATATAATACACTCCACATTCACATATAACCCTCTGGCCTGCAGTGACAATTACCAGAACACTGCCATGAGCACTGATATATAATACACTCCACATTCACATATAACCCTCTGGCCTGCAGTGACAATTACCAGAACACTGCCATGAGCACTGATATATAATACACTCCACATTCACATATAACCCTCTGGCCTGCAGTGACAATTACCAGAACACTGCCATGAGCACTGATATATAATACACTCCACATTCACATATAACCCTCTGGCCTGCAGTGACAATTACCAGAACACTGCCATGAGCACTGATATATAATACACTCCACATTCACATATAACCCTCTGGCCTGCAGTGACAATTACCAGAACACTGCCATGAGCACTGATATATAATACACTCCACATTCACATATAACCCTCTGGCCTGCAGTGACAATTACCAGAACACTGCCATGAGCACTGATATATAATACACTCCACATTCACATATAACCCTCTGGCCTGCAGTGACAATTACCAGAACACTGCCATGAGCACTGATATATAATACACTCCACATTCACATATAACCCTCTGGCCTGCAGTGACAATTACCAGAACACTGCCATGAGCACTGATATATAATACACTCCACATTCACATATAACCCTCTGGCCTGCAGTGACAATTACCAGAACACTGCCATGAGCACTGATATATAATACACTCCACATTCACATATAACCCTCTGGCCTGCAGTGACAATTACCAGAACACTGCCATGAGCACTGATATATAATACACTCCACATTCACATATAACCCTCTGGCCTGCAGTGACAATTACCAGAACACTGCCATGAGCACTGATATATAATACACTCCACATTCACATATAACCCTCTGGCCTGCAGTGACAATTACCAGAACACTGCCATGAGCACTGATATATAATACACTCCACATTCACATATAACCCTCTGGCCTGCAGTGACAATTACCAGAACACTGCCATGAGCACTGATATATAATACACTCCACATTCACATATAACCCTCTGGCCTGCAGTGACAATTACCAGAACACTGCCATGAGCACTGATATATAATACACTCCACATTCACATATAACCCTCTGGCCTGCAGTGACAATTACCAGAACACTGCCATGAGCACTGATATATAATACACTCCACATTCACATATAACCCTCTGGCCTGCAGTGACAATTACCAGAACACTGCCATGAGCACTGATATATAATACACTCCACATTCACATATAACCCTCTGGCCTGCAGTGACAATTACCAGAACACTGCCATGAGCACTGATATATAATACACTCCACATTCACATATAACCCTCTGGCCTGCAGTGACAATTACCAGAACACTGCCATGAGCACTGATATATAATACACTCCACATTCACATATAACCCTCTGGCCTGCAGTGACAATTACCAGAACACTGCCATGAGCACTGATATATAATACACTCCACATTCACATATAACCCTCTGGCCTGCAGTGACAATTACCAGAACACTGCCATGAGCACTGATATATAATACACTCCACATTCACATATAACCCTCTGGCCTGCAGTGACAATTACCAGAACACTGCCATGAGCACTGATATATAATACACTCCACATTCACATATAACCCTCTGGCCTGCAGTGACAATTACCAGAACACTGCCATGAGCACTGATATATAATACACTCCACATTCACATATAACCCTCTGGCCTGCAGTGACAATTACCAGAACACTGCCATGAGCACTGATATATAATACACTCCACATTCACATATAACCCTCTGGCCTGCAGTGACAATTACCAGAACACTGCCATGAGCACTGATATATAATACACTCCACATTCACATATAACCCTCTGGCCTGCAGTGACAATTACCAGAACACTGCCATGAGCACTGATATATAATACACTCCACATTCACATATAACCCTCTGGCCTGCAGTGACAATTACCAGAACACTGCCATGAGCACTGATATATAATACACTCCACATTCACATATAACCCTCTGGCCTGCAGTGACAATTACCAGAACACTGCCATGAGCACTGATATATAATACACTCCACATTCACATATAACCCTCTGGCCTGCAGTGACAATTACCAGAACACTGCCATGAGCACTGATATATAATACACTCCACATTCACATATAACCCTCTGGCCTGCAGTGACAATTACCAGAACACTGCCATGAGCACTGATATATAATACACTCCACATTCACATATAACCCTCTGGCCTGCAGTGACAATTACCAGAACACTGCCATGAGCACTGATATATAATACACTCCACATTCACATATAACCCTCTGGCCTGCAGTGACAATTACCAGAACACTGCCATGAGCACTGATATATAATACACTCCACATTCACATATAACCCTCTGGCCTGCAGTGACAATTACCAGAACACTGCCATGAGCACTGATATATAATACACTCCACATTCACATATAACCCTCTGGCCTGCAGTGACAATTACCAGAACACTGCCATGAGCACTGATATATAATACACTCCACATTCACATATAACCCTCTGGCCTGCAGTGACAATTACCAGAACACTGCCATGAGCACTGATATATAATACACTCCACATTCACATATAACCCTCTGGCCTGCAGTGACAATTACCAGAACACTGCCATGAGCACTGATATATAATACACTCCACATTCACATATAACCCTCTGGCCTGCAGTGACAATTACCAGAACACTGCCATGAGCACTGATATATAATACACTCCACATTCACATATAACCCTCTGGCCTGCAGTGACAATTACCAGAACACTGCCATGAGCACTGATATATAATACACTCCACATTCACATATAACCCTCTGGCCTGCAGTGACAATTACCAGAACACTGCCATGAGCACTGATATATAATACACTCCACATTCACATATAACCCTCTGGCCTGCAGTGACAATTACCAGAACACTGCCATGAGCACTGATATATAATACACTCCACATTCACATATAACCCTCTGGCCTGCAGTGACAATTACCAGAACACTGCCATGAGCACTGATATATAATACACTCCACATTCACATATAACCCTCTGGCCTGCAGTGACAATTACCAGAACACTGCCATGAGCACTGATATATAATACACTCCACATTCACATATAACCCTCTGGCCTGCAGTGACAATTACCAGAACACTGCCATGAGCACTGATATATAATACACTCCACATTCACATATAACCCTCTGGCCTGCAGTGACAATTACCAGAACACTGCCATGAGCACTGATATATAATACACTCCACATTCACATATAACCCTCTGGCCTGCAGTGACAATTACCAGAACACTGCCATGAGCACTGATATATAATACACTCCACATTCACATATAACCCTCTGGCCTGCAGTGACAATTACCAGAACACTGCCATGAGCACTGATATATAATACACTCCACATTCACATATAACCCTCTGGCCTGCAGTGACAATTACCAGAACACTGCCATGAGCACTGATATATAATACACTCCACATTCACATATAACCCTCTGGCCTGCAGTGACAATTACCAGAACACTGCCATGAGCACTGATATATAATACACTCCACATTCACATATAACCCTCTGGCCTGCAGTGACAATTACCAGAACACTGCCATGAGCACTGATATATAATACACTCCACATTCACATATAACCCTCTGGCCTGCAGTGACAATTACCAGAACACTGCCATGAGCACTGATATATAATACACTCCACATTCACATATAACCCTCTGGCCTGCAGTGACAATTACCAGAACACTGCCATGAGCACTGATATATAATACACTCCACATTCACATATAACCCTCTGGCCTGCAGTGACAATTACCAGAACACTGCCATGAGCACTGATATATAATACACTCCACATTCACATATAACCCTCTGGCCTGCAGTGACAATTACCAGAACACTGCCATGAGCACTGATATATAATACACTCCACATTCACATATAACCCTCTGGCCTGCAGTGACAATTACCAGAACACTGCCATGAGCACTGATATATAATACACTCCACATTCACATATAACCCTCTGGCCTGCAGTGACAATTACCAGAACACTGCCATGAGCACTGATATATAATACACTCCACATTCACATATAACCCTCTGGCCTGCAGTGACAATTACCAGAACACTGCCATGAGCACTGATATATAATACACTCCACATTCACATATAACCCTCTGGCCTGCAGTGACAATTACCAGAACACTGCCATGAGCACTGATATATAATACACTCCACATTCACATATAACCCTCTGGCCTGCAGAACACTGCCATTGTACAGCCTGAGTCCCTAATGGGACTCTATTCCACTCCACATGGCTCTGGTCGAATGTACTATGAAGTGCACTATGAAGTGAATAGGGTGCCATTTGGGATGCGACCTATGTCGCCTGGAATAATAATAATAATAATAATATGCCGTTTAGCAGACGCTTTTATCCAAAGCGACTTACAGTCATGCATTATTATTTTTTGTGTATGGGTGGTCCCGGGGATCGAACCCACTATCTTGGCGTTACAAGCGCCGTGCTCTACCGGCTGAGCTACAGAGGACCACATTCTAACTACACCTTCTGTGGTAACACAACATCAGATACAAAGAGTCTAGCTACACCGTCTGTGGTAACACGACATCAGATACAAAGAGTCTAACTACACCTTCTGTGGTAACACAACATCAGATACAAAGAGTCTAACTACACCTTCTGTCGTAACACAACATCAGATACAAAGAGTCTAACTACACCTTCTGTGGTAACACAACATCAGATACAAAGAGTCTAACTACACCTTCTGTGGTAACACGACATCAGATACAAAGAGTCTAGCTACACCTTCTGTGGTAACACAAGATCAGATACAAAGAGTCTAACTACACCTTCTGTGGTAACACGACATCAGATACAAAGAGTCTAACTACACCTTCTGTGGTAACACAACATCAGATACAAAGAGTCTAACTACACCTTCTGTGGTAACACAACATCAGATACAAAGAGTCTAACTACACCTTCTGTGGTAACACAACATCAGATACAAAGAGTCTAACTACACCTTCTGTGGTAACACGACATCAGATACAAAGAGTCTAGCTACACCTTCTGTGGTAACACAAGATCAGATACAAAGAGTCTAACTACACCTTCTGTGGTAACACGACATCAGATACAAAGAGTCTAACTACACCTTCTGTGGTAACACAACATCAGATACAAAGAATCTAACTACACCTTCTGTGGTAACACAACATCAGATACAAAGAGTCTAACTACACCTTCTGTGGTAACACGACATCAGATACAAAGAGTCTAGCTACACCTTCTGTGGTAACACAAGATCCGATACTATATCGTTCCGATTCAGTGTTGAGATAAGCATGGACAACTCTTTCCCTGCAGTCCTTTTCATTGATGTCAATGGGAACCCATTTGTGCAGGTCTCAAGTCAGAATATCCCCCCAGTCAGTTGTATTGAGGGCCTCTTTGTAACAACCTCCAGTCAGTCTTTTGTAAAGGGCATCCAGATGTTATCAGTGTCAAGGTGTGATGCCCCCCAGGGAGTTGCTTCAGGTGAATGAAACAACCGTCTGATGCTGTCAAACTCCATGGATGCATACCATATGGCACCATATGTTCTCTGGTCAAAAGTAGCGCACTAGGCAATAGGGTGCCATTTGGGATGCAAACCTTGTCTGCCGGCTTTGTGGTGATTTTCTCCTGGTAGGTGAAACTAACACACACCTGTCTCTGTGGCGTTAAATCTGGCGTTTTTAATCGGCCTTTGGATGAGATAGGGTGGTATTTTGTGCCTTGAAATGTACGGCCAGTCACTCACGTTTGATAAATGGAAAATTAGGTTAGGGTTAGATAAGCTGACACTGGTGGGAAGCCTGTACATTTTCTGCCTCATTCTGCCCATCATATCAGATATAAGCCAGTCTCCAGTGATCCGTGGAAGACTAGCTGGCCAGCAAGTATGAGAGATTTGGTTTTAAGTTCCTAGATCATCTTCAAATCAAATCAAATCAAATGTTATTTGTCACATGCGCCGAATACAACAGGTGTAGACCTTAGAGTGAAATGCTTACTTACAACCCCTTAACCAACAATGCTGTTTTAAGAAGGGGGGGGGGGGCAATGCAAATATTCTGGGTAGCCATTTTAATAGATGTTCAGGAGTCTTATAGCTTGGGGGTAAAAGCTGTTTAGAAGCCTCTTGGACCTAGACATGGTGCTCCGGTACCGCTTGCCATGCGGTAGAGGAAAGAACAGTCTATGACTATGGTGGCTGGAGTCTTTTACAATTTTAGGGCCTTTCTCTGACACCGCCTGGTATAGAGTCGTAGTCAAACGTTTTGAGAATGACACAAGTATTGGTCTTCACAAAGTTTGCTGCTTCAGTGTTATGGGATATTTTTGTCAGATGTTACTATGGTATACTAAAGTATAATTACAAGCATTCCATAAGTGTCAAAGGCTTTTATTGACAATTACATTAAGTTTATGCAAAGAGTCAATATTTGCAGTGTTGACCCTTCTTTTTCAAGACCTCTGCAATCCGCCCTGGCATGCTGTCAATTAACTTCTGGGCCACATCCTGAATGATGGCAGCCCATTCTTGCATAATCAATGCTTGGAGTTTGTCAGAATTTGTGGGTTTTTGTTTGTCCACCCGCCTATTGAGGATCGACCACACGTTCTCTATGGGTTTAAGGTCTGGGGAGTTTCCTGGCCATGGACCCAAAATGTTGATGTTTTGTTCCCCGAGCCACTTAGTTATCACTTTTGCCTTATGGCAAGGTGCTTCATCATGCTGCAAAAGGCATTGGTCATCACCAAACTGTTCTTGGATGGTTGGGAGAAGTTGCTCTCGGAGGATGTGTTGGTACCATTCTTTATTCATGGCTGTGTTCTTAGGCATAATTGTGAGTGAGCCCACTCCCTTGGCTGAGAATTAACCCCACACATGAATGGTCTCAGGATGCTTTACTGTTGGCATGACACAGGACTGATGGTAGCGCTCACCTTGTCTTCTCCGGACAAGGTGTTTTCCGGATGCCCCAAACAATCGGAAAGATGATTCATCAGAGAAAATGACTTTACCCCAGTCCTCAGCAGTCCAATCCCTGTACCTTTTGCAAAATATCAGTCTGTCCCTGATGTTTTTCCTGGAGAGAAGTGGATTCTTTGCTGCCCTTTTTGACACCTGGCCATCCTCCAAAAGTATTCGCCTCACTGCAGATGCACTCACACCTGCCTGCTGCCATTCCTGAGCAAGGTGGGCTGGAGTTATTTTCCCTCTGGTTGCACATTTAACATGCTGGTAGAAATGAGGTGAAACGGATTTAAGTTTCCATGCATTAAAGTCCCCGGCCACTAGGAGCGCCACCTCTGGATGATCGTTTTCCTGTTTGCTTATTGCGTGCGGTCTTAGTGCCAGCATTTGTTTGTGGTGGTAAATAGACAGCTACGAAGAATATAGATGAAAACGCTCTTGGTAGACAGTGTGGTCTACAGCTTATCATGAGATATTCAACCTAAGGCGAGCAAAACCTTGAGACTTCCTTAGATATCGTGCACCAGCTGTTGTTTCCAAATATACATAGACCGACACCCCTTGTCTTTCCAGAGGCTGCTGTTCTATCTTGCCAATACAGTGTATAACCCGCCAGCTGTATGTTATTCATGTCGTCGTTCAGCCACGACTCGGTGAAACATAAAATATTGCAGTTTTTAATGTCATAATGGTAGGATATACATGCTTGTAGTTCGTCCACTTTATTTTCCAGCGATTGTACGTTGGCCAATAGTACCCTTCCGTGATATCTCAGTCTCTTTCTCTTGCGAATGACGGGGATGAGGGCCTTGTCAGGTGTCTGGATCAATTCCATCTCATCCGACTCATTAAATAAAAATTATTCGTCCAGTTCAAGGTGAGTAATCGCTGTTCTGATATCCAGAAGCTATTTTCGGTCATAAGAGATGGTAGCAGTAGCATTATGGACAAAATAAGTTACAAACAATGTGAGAAAACTAAATAGCACGGTTGGTTAAGAGCCCATAAAACGGCAGCCATCCCCTCCCATCACCTCCCATCCCCTCCCTTAAATGTTTCGTATTGACTGACCTTCATGTCTTAAAGTAATGATGGACTGTCGTTTCTCTTTGCTTATTTGAGCTGTTCTTGCCATAATATGGACTTGGTCTTTTACCAAATAGGGCTATCTTCTGTATACCCCCCCCACCTTGTCACAACACAACTGATTGGCTCAAACACATTTAGAAGGAAAGAAATTCCACAAATTAACTTTTAAGATACACACCTGTTAATTGAAATGCATTCCAGGTGACTACCTCATGAAGCTGGTTGAGAGAATGCCAACAGTGTGCAAAGCTGTCATCAAGGCAAAGGGTGGCTATTTGAAAAATCTCAAATATAAAATATATTTTGATTTAAAAAAATTTGGTTACTACATGATTCCATATGTGTTATTTAATAGTTTTGATGTCTTAACTATTAGTCTACAATGTAGAATAAAAATAAAGAAAAACCCTTGAATGAGTAGGTGTGTCCAAACTTTGACTGGTGCTATATATATATATATATATATATATATATATATATATATATATATATATATATATATATATATATACAGTGCATTCAGAAGTATTCAGACCCCTTGACTTTTTCCACATTTTGTTAAGTTACAGGCTTATTGTAAAATTGATTAAAATGTTTTTTCCCCCTCATCAATCTACACACAATAGCCCATAATGAAAAAGCAAAAGTATTAAAATATAAAACACTGAAATATCACATTTATATAAGTATTCAGACCCTTTACTCAGTACTTTGTTTAAGCACCTTTGGCAGAGATTACAGCCTTGAGTCTACTTAGGTATGACGCTACATGCGTGGCAAACCTGTATTTGGGGAGTTTCTCCCATTCTTCTCTGCAGATCCTCCTCTGTTAAGCTACACTGCTATTTTCAGGTCTCTCCAGAGATGTTCGATCGGGTTCAAGTCCGGGCTCTGGCTGAGCAACTCAAGGACATTGTCATGGCTATGTTGGAAGGAACATTCACCGCAGGCTGAGGTCCTGAAAAACATCCCCACAGCGTGATGCTGCCACCACCATGCTTCGCCGTAGGAATGGTGCCAGGTTTCCTCCAGACGTGACGCTTGGTATTCAGGCCAAAGAGTTAAATCTTGGTTTCATCAGACCAGAGAATCTTGTTTCTCATGGTCTGAGAGTCTTTAGGTGCCTTTTGGCAAACTTCAAGCGGGCTGTCATGTGCCTTTTACTGAGGAGCGGCTTCCCGTCTGGCCACTCTACCATAAAGGCCTGATCGGGTGGAGCGCTGCAGAGATGGTTGTCCTTCTGGAAGGTTCTCCCATCTTCACAGAGGAACTCT
Organism: Coregonus clupeaformis; assembly: GCF_020615455.1. Taxonomy (NCBI): domain Eukaryota; kingdom Metazoa; phylum Chordata; class Actinopteri; order Salmoniformes; family Salmonidae; genus Coregonus; species Coregonus clupeaformis. The sequence continues at coordinate 19,569 of NW_025533573.1, read as the reverse complement.
AGAGCTCTGTCAGTGTGACCATCGGGTTCTTGGTCACCTCACTGACCAAGGCCATTCTCCCCCGATTGTCCTTCTGGAAGGTTCTCCCATCTTCACAGAGGAACTCTAGAGCTCTGTCAGTGTGACCATCGGGTTCTTGGTCACCTCACCGACCAAGGCCATTCTCCCCCGATTGCTCGGTTTGGCCGGGCGGCCAAAACACAATTGGCAAGAAAAGACCTGGGTCCGGGCTGTTCCAGTTAGGCCCAGTTTTAGTTCGAAGACTGAGAGAAGTAGAATTACTGTTGCTTGTTGTTGTTTTGATGAGTGCCTGTGATGCAATCTACAGTGGATTCAGAAGGAATGATAATGTGTGCGGCCCAAATGGCACACTATTCCCTATGCTCATAGGGCTCTGGTCTAAAGTAGTGCACTACGTTGGGAATAGGGGGGCCATTTGTGACCCAGTCAATGTGTATGGGAGGCAGGCAGCAGGAGGATAATATATGTGGGTGAAATGAGCTGAGTTTCACTCCAGTGGTAGTCATCTCTGAGGATATCAGTTCCCGGGTCTCACAGGCTTATTCCACATATCAGATTACTCTTATTATTCACTGCATCAGCACAAATACACACACTGATAGAGAGAGAATGCGCAACACATCTTAGAGCTGGTGAAGCAGCACAGAGCCAGAGCAGGCTAGTGGACGAGCATAGAGCAGGCTAGTGGACGAGCATAGAGCAGGCTAGTGGACGAGCATAGAGCAGGCTAGTGGACGAGCATAGAGCAGGCTAGTGGAGGAGCATAGAGCAGGCTAGTGGACGAGCATAGAGCAGGCTAGGGGACGAGCATAGAGCAGGCTAGTGGACCAGCATAGAGCAGGCTAGTGGACGAGCATAGAGCAGGCTAGTGGACGAGCATAGAGCAGGCTAGTGGACGAGCATAGAGCCGGCTAGTGGAGGAGCATAGAGCAGACTAGTGGACGAGCATAGAGCCAGCTAGTGGACGAGCATAGAGCCAGCTAGTGGACGAGCATAGAGCAGGCTAGTGGACGAGCATAGAGCCGACTAGTGGACGAGCATAGAGCAGGCTAGTGGACGAGCATAGAGCAGCATAGAGCCGGCTAGTGGACGAGCATAGAGCAGGCTAGTGGACGAGCATAGAGCAGGCTAGTGGACGAGCATAGAGCCGGCTAGTGGACGAGCATAGAGCAGGCTAGTGGACGAGCATAGAGCAGGCTAGTGGACGAGCATAGAGCAGGCTAGTGGATGAGCATAGAGCCAGCTAGTGGACCAGCATAGAGCAGGCTAGTGGACCAGCATAGAGCAGGCTAGTGGACGAGCATAGAGCAGCATAGAGCCGGCTAGTGGAGGAGCATAGAGCAGGCTAGTGGACGAGCATAGAGCCAGCTAGTGGACGAGCATAGAGCAGGCTAGTGGACGAGCATAGAGCCAGCTAGTGGACGAGCATAGAGCAGGCTAGTGGACGAGCATAGAGCCGGCTAGTGGAGGAGCATAGAGCAGGCTAGTGGACGAGCATAGAGCAGCATAGAGCCGGCTAGTGGACGAGCATAGAGCAGGCTAGTGGACGAGCATGGAGCCAGCTAGTGGACGAGCATAGAGCAGGCTAGTGGAGGAGCATAGAGCAGGCTAGTGGACGAGCATAGAGCCGGCTAGTGGACGAGCAAATAGCCGGCTAGTGGACGAGCATAGAGCCGGCTAGTGGACGAGCATAGAGCAGGCTAGTGGACCAGCATAGAGCAGGCTAGTGGACGAGCATAGAACAGGCTAGTGGACCAGCATAGACCAGGATAGTGGACCAGCATAGAGCCAGCTAGTGGACGAGCATAGAGCAGGCTAGTGGACGAGCATAGAGCAGGCTAGTGGACGAGCATAGAGCCGGCTAGTGGAGGAGCATAGAGCAGGCTAGTGGACCAGCATAAAGCAGGCTAGTGGACGAGCATAGAGCCGGCTAGTGGACGAGCATAGAGCCGACTAGTGGACGAGCATAGAGCAGGCTAGTGGACGAGCATAGAGCAGGCTAGTGGACGAGCATAGAGCAGGCTAGTGGACGAGCATAGAGCCGGCTAGTGGACGAGCAAATAGCCGGCTAGTGGACGAGCATAGTGCCGACTAGTGGACGAGCATAGAGCAGGCTAGTGGACCAGCATAGAGCAGGCTAGTGGACCAGCATAGAGCAGGCTAGTGGACCAGCATAGAGCAGGCTAGTGGACGAGCATAGAGCAGGCTAGTGGACCAGCATAGAGCAGGCTAGTGGACGAGCATAGAGCAGGCTAGTGGACGAGCATAGAGCAGGCTAGGGGACGAGCATAGAGCAGGCTAGGGGACGAGCATAGAGCAGGCTAGTGGACCAGCATAGAGCAGGCTAGTGGACGAGCATAGAGCAGGCTAGTGGATGAGCATAGAGCTAGCTAGTGGACCAGCATAGAGCAGGCTAGTGGACCAGCATAGAGCAGGCTAGTGGACCAGCATAGAGCAGCATAGAGCCGGCTAGTGGAGGAGCATAGAGCAGGCTAGTGGACGAGCATAGAGCCAGCTAGTGGACGAGCATAGAGCAGGCTAGTGGACGAGCATAGAGCCAGCTAGTGGACGAGCATAGAGCAGGCTAGTGGACGAGCATAGAGCCGGCTAGTGGAGGAGCATAGAGCAGGCTAGTGGACGAGCATAGAGCAGCATAGAGCCGGCTAGTGGACGAGCATAGAGCAGGCTAGTGGACGAGCATGGAGCCAGCTAGTGGACGAGCATAGAGCAGGCTAGTGGAGGAGCATAGAGCAGGCTAGTGGACGAGCATAGAGCCGGCTAGTGGACGAGCAAATAGCCGGCTAGTGGACGAGCATAGAGCCGGCTAGTGGACGAGCATAGAGCAGGCTAGTGGACCAGCATAGAGCAGGCTAGTGGACGAGCATAGAACAGGCTAGTGGACCAGCATAGACCAGGATAGTGGACCAGCATAGAGCCAGCTAGTGGACGAGCATAGAGCAGGCTAGTGGACGAGCATAGAGCAGGCTAGTGGACGAGCATAGAGCCGGCTAGTGGAGGAGCATAGAGCAGGCTAGTGGACCAGCATAAAGCAGGCTAGTGGACGAGCATAGAGCCGGCTAGTGGACGAGCATAGAGCCGACTAGTGGACGAGCATAGAGCAGGCTAGTGGACGAGCATAGAGCAGGCTAGTGGACGAGCATAGAGCAGGCTAGTGGACGAGCATAGAGCCGGCTAGTGGACGAGCAAATAGCCGGCTAGTGGACGAGCATAGAGCCGACTAGTGGACGAGCATAGAGCAGGCTAGTGGACCAGCATAGAGCAGGCTAGTGGACCAGCATAGAGCAGGCTAGTGGACCAGCATAGAGCAGGCTAGTGGACGAGCATAGAGCAGGCTAGTGGACCAGCATAGAGCAGGCTAGTGGACGAGCATAGAGCAGGCTAGTGGACGAGCATAGAGCAGGCTAGGGGACGAGCATAGAGCAGGCTAGTGGACCAGCATAGAGCAGGCTAGTGGACGAGCATAGAGCAGGCTAGTGGACGAGCATAGAGCAGGCTAGGGGACGAGCATAGAGCAGGCTAGTGGACCAGCATAGAGCAGGCTAGTGGACGAGCATAGAGCAGGCTAGTGGACGAGCATAGAGCCGGCTAGTGGACGAGCATAGAGCAGGCTAGTGGACCAGCATAAAGCAGGCTAGTGGACCAGCATAGAGCCGGCTAGTGGACCAGCATAGAGCCGGCTAGTGGACGAGCATAGAGCAGGCTAGGGGACCAGCATAAAGCAGGCTAGTGGACCAGCATAGAGCCGGCTAGTGGACCAGCATAGAGCAGGCTAGTGGACCAGCATAGAGCAGGCTAGTGGACGAGCATAGAGCAGGCTAGGCAGTAGTGGACCAGCATAGAGCCGGCTAGTGGACCAGCATAGAGCCGAAGGCTAGTGGACCAGCATAGAGCAGGCTAGTGGACCAGCATAGAGCAGGCTAGTGGACCAGCATAGAGCAGGCTAGTGGACCAGCATAGAGCAGGCTAGTGGACCAGCATAAAGCAGGCTAGTGGACGAGCATAGAGCAGGCTAGTGGACCAGCATAGAGCAGGCTAGTGGACGAGCATAGAGCAGGCTAGTGGACGAGCATAGAGCCGGCTAGTGGACGAGCATAGAGCAGGCTAGTGGACCAGCATAGAGCCGGCTAGTGGACGAGCATAGAGCAGGCTAGTGGACCAGCATAGAGCAGGCTAGTGGACGAGCATAGAGCTGTCTGTATTCTCTGAGATGTCTGCAGCCATCACCCTCTCCCCAGGTCTACCCTAATCCAGGTCCTCGGAGCTTGACCATCAGTAAAACTCAATAAACACTGAGCACCAATATAGAACACTAAGCAGGTGGCAAGAGGCTGAAAAGCCAGGGATAGACTGAGGAATGGAGGAGAGAGGGAGAGATGGAGGAAGGGAGGAGAGAGAGACAGAGAAAGAGAGAGAGAGAGAGAGAGAGAGAGAGAGAGAGAGAGAGAGAGAGAGAGAGAGAGAGAGAGAGAGAGAGAGAGAGAGAGAGAGAGAGAGAGAGAGAGAGAGAGAGAGAGAGAGAGAGAGAGAGAGAGAGAGAGAGAGAGAGAGAGAGAGAGAGAGAGAGAGAGAGAGAGAGAGAGAGAGAGAGAGAGAGAGAGAGAGATAGGGATAGATAGATGGAGGAATGGAGAGAGAGGGGTCAGCAAGCCAGTCAGTCAGTGAATGTGGGCTTTAGGTAAACTTTACCATACTTCTCTCTCCTCTGACATTCTCTCAGTGGTAAAAGACAGTGAATAATATGTATCATCTGGGATATAGCGTCTGATGCAGAGAAGATCCCTCTGGATTTGGGAAAAGGGTACAGTTATTGTGTGATGCTGTAAATACAATGACTGGTAGAGTGTGACATTTATACAGAGGATCTCCTGGAAGATGACCTTCTGAAACAACGTAAGTGAAAAAGTAGATTTTCTGGGCTAAACAGATTTTTGGACACCTTCCTTCAATCTGACCAATGTCTGTTACTGCATAAAATAGATCATATCTGTGTTACATCTGGGTCAAACTGCTGCAGCATTGCAATGTGTTGAAAAACCAATTAGCTAGTTGAAACATACTATCTTCCAGACAAGAGAAGGTAGCTATGTCGACAGCGTTGAATTGAATAAAGGTGACTATGTAGACAGGGTTGTATTGTATAAAGGTAACTATGGAGACAGGGTTGTATTGTATAAAGGTAACTATGTAGACAGGGTTGTATTGTATAAAGGTAACTATGTAGACAGGGTTGTATTGTATAAAGGTAACTATGGAGACAGGGTTGTATTGTATAAAGGTAACTATGTAGACAGGGTTGTATTGAATAAAGGTAACTATGTAGACAGGGTTGTATTGTATAAAGGTAACTATGTAGACAGGGTTGTATTGTATAAAGGTAACTATGGAGACAGGGTTGTATTGAATAAAGGTAACTATGTAGACAGGGTTGTATTGTATAAAGGTAACTATGTAGACAGGGTTGTATTGTATAAAGGTAACTATGTAGACAGGGTTGTATTGTATAAAGGTAACTATGTAGACAGGGTTGTATTGTATAAAGGTAACTATGTAGACAGGGTTGTATTGTATAAAGGTAACTATGTAGACAGGGTTGTATTGTATAAAGGTGACTATGGAGACAGGGTTGTATTGTATAAAGGTAACTATGGAGACAGGGTTGTATTGTATAAAGGTGACTATGTAGACAGGGTTGTATTGTATAAAGGTAACTATGTAGACAGGGTTGTATTGTATAAAGGTAACTATGGAGACAGGGTTGTATTGTATAAAGGTAACTATGTAGACAGGGTTGTATTGTATAAAGGTGACTATGTAGACAGGGTTGTATTGAATAAAGGTAACTATGGAGACAGGGTTGTATTGAATAAAGGTAACTATGTAGACAGGGTTGTATTGTATAAAGGTAACTATGGAGACAGGGTTGTATTGTATAAAGGTGACTATGGAGACAGGGTTGTATTGTATAAAGGTAACTATGGAGACAGGGTTGTATTGTATAAAGGTAACTATGTAGACAGGGTTGTATTGAATAAAGGTGACTATGGAGACAGGGTTGTATTGAATAAAGGTAACTATGGAGACAGGGTTGTATTGTATAAAGGTGACTATGTAGACAGGGTTGTATTGTATAAAGGTAACTATGGAGACAGGGTTGTATTGTATAAAGGTAACTATGGAGACAGGGTTGTATTGAATAAAAGTAACTATGTAGACAGGGTTGTATTGTATAAAGGTGACTATGTAGACAGGGTTGTATTGAATAAAGGTAACTATGGAGACAGTTTGAGCCCTCAGGCATGGTTGTGGGGTTCATTTGATACAGCATACTGTAGGTTTATTTGAGGATAGCAAAGAATAAACGGGGCCAACATAACAATGAGGAAGTTGTAATGCCATGGGGTATGGTTTAGCCAGTCCACATTGACATGCACATACAGGCACATGAAACTCACTACTCAGCCTGAAGTGTCCCCACTTGGGGATGAAACTCACGACTCAGCAGTGGAGGCTCCTCAGAATATATTCACTTCACCATGTAATTGATTAAAACCCACTTTTTTTTTATCTATAGTAGCCTCAAGAGCACTCTGTAGGGTAGCACCATGGTGTAGTCGGAGTACAGCTAGCGTCCGTCCTCCTCTGGGCATATTGACTTCAATACAAAACCTAGGCGGCTCGTGGTTCTCACCCCCTTCAATAGACTTACACAGTAATTATGACGACTTCCGGAGGACGTCCTCCAACCTATCAGAGCTCTTGCAGCATGAACTGACATGTTATCCACCCAATCAATCAGATAATTAATCTAGTTCTGAAAGCATAAGCTACAGCAAGCTAGCACTGCAGTGCATAAAATGTGGTGAGTAGTTGACTCAAAGAGAGAAAAGCTGTTGCATGTGAAGAAGAGAGAGAGAGAGAGAGAGAGAGAGAGAGAGAGAGAGAGAGAGAGAGAGAGAGAGAACAGAGATAGAGAGAGAACAGAGAGAGAGAGAGAGAGAGAGAGAGAGAGAGAGAGAGAGAGAGAGAGAGAGAGAGAGAGAGAGAGAGAGAGAGAGAGAGAGAGAGAGAGAGAGAGAGAGAGAGAGAGAGAGAGAGAGAGAGAGAGAGAGAGAGGGAGACAGAGATAGAGATAGAAAATGTTTCACTTTCACTTACTTAGCTAGGTAATGCAGCTAGCTAGTTTAGCTTAATCAAATACCCAGCTCAAATAGAGAGGGATGTATGTTACCTAGCTAGACAACACTGGAACTCTTCCAAGTCAATTTAAGCTTTTGGTTTTATTAATTGATTGCCACCAGTGCCCACCGGTGTACCTGCTAAACTATACACTGTACTGCATGATTGTAGCGGGTTTACTAACGCGTTAATTCTAGTAGCTTTGTTGACTTGACGTTAGCTAATATGTTGACAACAATGTAATAAGCTGTGTGTAGCGGTTAGTGGTTATGATATGAAGGTTTGGCATGGAAAGGTTTTTTCGCCTGGTCACAGACAGCAGATGTGTTGTGCATTGAAGTCCACAAGCGAAGGGAAAAGGTGAGAGGTGGAGAGCACGTAGGGATGCGAGAAGGAATTATCCAATGATCAAAGGGATCATGCTGTTTGTACGTGGCTTCTATGAAAGTGAACTGTGTTTGCGTGTGATCAAGGGTGTATTCATTCCGCCGATTCTGTTGAAAAACATGTTTTTTTAAACGGAACGAAACGGGGATAAACATACCTGAATTTGTCCAATAGAAACTCTAGTTTTTCAACTGTTGGATTAATGATTACACCCTAGATCAGCGAGATGCAGGCAAGATTGTGCAAAGCAGTATTGAACATGTCAATGTCTGTCACCATGATTACTCAAATTTGTCTCTCGACCTGAGTACCTACGTTGTAAACTTTCATTCATAGGCTAGGTTGGACCAACCTCGTGATGGGCTATAGGGAATATTCAAGTATTATGTAGGGATGGCAGGTAGCTTAGTGGTTAAGAGCTTGTGCCAGTTACCGAAAGGTCGCTGGTTCTAATCCCCGAGCCGACTTGGTGGAAAATCTGTCGATGTGCCCTTGAGCAAGGCACTTAACCCTAATTGCTCCTGTAAGTCGCTCTGGATAAGAGCGTCTGCTAAATAACAAAGAAAAAATAAATAAAATAAAATGTAGTAGCCTAAACCTATTGATGTACAGCTAGCTTTCCGTGGCCCAACTGGTAAGGAGTTCCAGGAGGGTGGTCACGTGGGTTTGCAAAGGCAGAAGTATTCTCTAAGCAAGCAGCATGAAGTCCCGTTACTCTCACACACACACACACACACACACATCTGAGTTCCTTCCTGGACGATTTCTAGAACGCAAACACATTCTAACCATTCTGATTGGTCCCAAAAAACGGATGGGTTGGGGCCAAGAACTAGAACACACGTGGGTAAAGCAGCGTTTTGAAAAATTCGGCATTGGCTTTGATACTCTGATTGGTTTGAAATGATCCAATCGCTGATGACATTGTTTTGTACAACACCCCCCCATTTTGACATCACCACAAACGACTTCAACGACGGCGGTCTCAGACTGAAGTATGTAGTGAACACAGAGCAGAGGATGAATTCAGTTTGAGTCGTCAGGCAATAAGTCTTGCACCTCTCCCTGAGATCTACATTTCCTCTCCCATTAAGTAAAGGGATATGAATCTGTAGAGCATGAAACTGACAGCCGTTTCCTCTCCCATTAGGTAAAGGGATATGAATCTACAGAGCATGAAACTGACAGGCATTTCACACTTGTTGTATAATTTTTAAAATCATTTAAAAAAACAATTGACAAACATAATTATAATTGCTCATGCTAGCCAACACCAGCCATGCACCATTAGATACAATACTTGAGGGTTTCCTCCAGTGGTCTTCTTGGGCTTCGTCCCAAATGGTACCTGTTTTCCTACAGATGTAGGATCTTACTTTGAGCCTGTTCGCTACAGCAGGGAAATAATCCTACAGAAACAGGAAACGTGAATTGTTACGTGGATTATAATTAATGGACATTTTTTGTAGCGGTTGATACATTTTTCGTAGGGAAAATCCAGTCTGAAGTTTCAAAGTGGAAATGACAAACGACAGAAGCCTTTTTAAACTTCAAATACACAACAAGTTGTACATTTCCTGCGTTGACATGAAAGTTCTCCTGCAACAGGGTGACCAAGTTGAGATCCTACTTCTGCATACAGTGCACTACTTTAGACCTGAGCACTGGTCAAATCTAGTGCACTACATAGGGTATAATGTGCAATTTGGGACGCCCCCTTGGACATATTGCTTTTGTCATGCGATCTACACACACCAACGATGACCCCATAGGCCTCTATTACACAGTTCTCCACCAACCAAGGTTGAGTCCCAAATGGCACCCTATTCCCTATATAGTGCACTACCTTCAACCAGAGTCAAAAGTAGTGCACTATATAGGGAATAGGGTGCCATTTTGGGACACTTCCCAAATACATGTTTATACCTAATGAGTAAACAGATACTACAAGTACCAATGTACTCATCTACACTGAGGAGTTCTGTGTCATTACATTGACACATAAATAATGACTTTAGAAAGAGAAAACCAATAATGTCCAATACTGTAGCTGTGTTGTGAAGGGAGTCCCTTTACCCTCGTCTCATCAGCCCGCTCATCTAGTCCTAAGGATATGGAATAACACTGCACTGTGACTGCATCCCAAATGCCACCCTATTACATACTGTATATGGTGCACTGCTATTGACCTGGGCCCATAGGTATCTGGCCGAAAAGTAGTGCACTATGTAGGGGAATAGGGTGCCATTTGGGACTCAGCCTGTGCTTTCTGCCACAGGACGGAGAGTTGATCCCCTTAAGAAAGATCATGTAATGCATTTCAGGGGAGAAGAAGTGCAATTGGTTTTTTAATGGAATCGTTAAGTATTAAAATGGTGTTTTCTGCTGCTGCCTGAGTTTGGAAATGCTTCTGGAAAAGTTGTTTTCTTTTTTTCAATATATTTTGTCAGCTATCAGTACCGTGAAATCAGTACCGTGATATCAGTACTGTGATATCAGTACCATGATATCAGTACCATGCTATCAGTACCGTGATATCAATACCGTCTATAGTCTACATATTACATAGAGACCAGATCTATAGTCTACATATTACATAGAGACCAGATCTATAGTCTACATATTACATAGAGACCAGATCTATAGTCTACATATTACATAGAGACCAGATCTATAGTCTACATATTACATAGAGAGACCAGATCTATAGTCTACATATTACTACGGTGTCCATAGATCGATTTAAATGCAATAATGTTGGTCAGAACCGGTACCAGAACCACGCAGGTCCCCTAAACAGGGAACTTTACATCAAAGTGGTTTTAATGTTTTGTACACTCAATGTATATGCTTCCAAAGCACACTATACCAGTTTTTAGGCATTGCCTTACTAACACAGTGGTGGAGATTGGGTAAGCAGCATCTCCTCTTAGTGTATAAAACACAAAACATGGCCCCATTCCTCAAAGTTTATAGCAGGGACACAAGAGATTGCAGCTCCTCCTGAATTATTAAGCATTATGTAAAAAGGTTTTCCAATGCAGTGACTCAACGACAGTATGGCATGGGACCTTTAATAGGTGTGTGTGTGCACGTGTGTGTGTGTGTGTGCACGTGTGTGTGTGTGTGTGTGTGTGTGTGTGTGTGTGTGTGTGTGTGTGTGTGTGTGTGTGTGTGTGTGTGTGTGTGTGTGTGTGTGTGTGTGTGTGTGCGTGTGAGTGTGAAATCCATCGCTGAGAACACAGGGATGTACAGTACCAGTGCTCACTATTGCAACAGTTCTGATGAATTGTTTATGTACTTATTAGAATCTCTCTGCTTTATCATCTGTTTACACAATGATGTGAAGGTGCAGGGTGATATCAATCAAGCATGATGAAGTCCAACAACGCTGTGAGGGTGCAGGGTGATATGAATCATGGTGAAGTCCAAAAACGCTGTGAGGGTGCAGGGTGATATGAATAAAACATGGTGAAGCCCAACAACGCTGTGAAGCTGTGGGGGGATATGAATCAACATGGTAAAACCCAACAACGCTGTGAAGATGCAGGGTGATATGAATCATGGTGAAGTTTCAGTAGTAAGAGGACAGAAGATAATCTATACCAGTCTGTAGTAATGAAATAACAGTTTCAGTAGTAAGAGAATAGAAGATAATGTTCTGATAGTGTCACAGCTGAATGGAGATAGGGGTAAAATATTGTGATGTTCTGATGGTGTCACAGCTGAATGGAGATAGGGGTAACATATTGTGATGTTCTGATGGTGTCACAGCTGAATGGAGATAGGGGTAACATATTGTGATGTTCTGATGGTATCACAGCTGAATGGAGATAGGGGTAACATATTGTGATGTTCTGATGGTGTCACAGCTGAATGGAGATAGGGGTAACATATTGTGATGTTCTGATAGTGTCACAGCTGTGTGGAGATAGGGGTAACATATTGTGATGTTCTGATAGTGTCACAGCTGTGTGGAGATAGGGGTAACATATTGTGATGTTCTGATAGTGTCACAGCTGTGTGGAGATAGGGGTAACATGGGGGTGTAATTGTTTGACACTAACCAGGCAATATGCCCCCTCTTAGGGAATAGGGTTAGCCTGGCTACCCATCACTCCGGCCAACTGACGTTTCTGGATTAGCCTCCCTCCCCGATGATTTCTAGAATGGGAACACATTCTGACCATTCTGATTGGTCCTGGAACCTGATGGGTTGGACCAGAGCCGGCCTACATGATGACATCATCAACTTTGATACTCTCATTGGTTAGATTTGTTAGAGACCAACCAATCACTGATTAATTAGTTTTGTACAACGCCCCTCATTGTGAAGTCACAAAAACTACTTCTAGGATGTTAGTTTAGCCTTACCACTCAGTGCAGTCCTGAGTGAGAAGCAGGTTTTCACATGTCCATTTAGGCAAGTGTGATTGTTTGGAGATAAACTGTTTGTGCAGTGGGGGGAGAGTCTACTAGCGATGGATGGTGAAAGGGTTTCTGGAGGCTGGCACTTACTGCCAGTACTCACTTTAGAGGATATCTCTTTTTTTTATCCTCTGTTCAGGAAAACTGCCAAGAACACACCAACTATCTTACAGGGAGGCTCTGTTCAGGAGACCTGCCAAGAACACACCAAATCCCTTACAGGGAGGCTCTGTTCAGGAGACCTGCCAAGAACACACCAAATCCTGATAGGGATGCTCTCTGTGTTCAGGAGACTTGCCAAGAACACACCAAATCCCTGACAGGGAGCCATGCCATAATCATGTGTAGCTGACTGATTGTTGAGTAAGAATCAGGCATATGCACAGACAGGGCTCTTCCCTTCCAGTCTCCAAAGTGCTCTTTTGGGTAGTAGTATATTTTTTCCAAACACCATTTTTTTTTGGTAATCATTTATTGTCATTGTTGTTCGGAACCCACTGCCCGCAAGTCGTTTTCAAGTTCGTAACCCCCACCCTGTCCGTTGGAATGCGCTTTTTGATCTGCCCTGTATGGAGCTTGTGCCGCCCAGTATCCAAACACGCATGGCTTGAAAGATGCAGTCACTGGTGGAGTGTGTTTAGCTATCTACCCGGTTGAAATATTAACAGTACTGCCATAGCAACATAACAATTGATTAACAACACTTGATTTAGCCTACACCATCATCAATATTTGATCTGATTGGCTGATATGTTCAACAGAGAGAGGCACAAAGACAGAGGTAAATCACAATCATTAACAGGAATCTAGCTAGCTAACTTGCAGATTTACAGTACCAGTCAAAAGTTTAGACACACCTACTCATTCAAGGGTTTTTCTTATTTTTTAAACTATTTTCTACATTGTAGAATAATAGTGAAGACAAACTATGAAATAACACATGTGGAATCATGTAGTAACCAAAAAAGTGTTAAACAAATCAAAATATATGTTATATTTGAGATTCCTCAAATAGCCACCCTTTGCCTTGATGACAGCTTTGCACACTCTTGGCATTCTCTCAACCAGCTTCACCTGGAATGCTTTTCCAACAGTCTTGAAGTAGTTCCCACATATGCTGAGCACTTGTTGACTGCTTTTCCTTCACTCTGCGGTCCGACTCATCCCAAACCATCTCAACTGAGTTGAGGTCGGGGGATTGTGGAGGCCAGGTCATCTGATGCAGCACTCCATCCCTTTCCTTCTTGGTAAAATATCCCTTACACAGCCTGGAGGTGTGTTGGGTCATTGTCCTGTTGAAAAACAAATGATAGTCCCACTAAGTCCAAACCAGATGGGATGGTGTATCGTTGGAGAATGCTGTGGTAGCCATGCTGGTTTGGTGTACCTTGACTTCTAAATAAATCACAGACAGTGTCACCAGAAAAGCACCCCCTATCCATAACACCTCCTCCTCCATGCTTTACGGTGGGAAATACACATGCAGAGATGATTTGATCACCCACACGTGTCTCACAAAGACACCGCGGTTGGAACAAAAAATCTCAAATTTGGACTCCAGACCAAAGGACACATTTCCAACGGTCTAACATCCATTACTCGTGTTTCTTGTCCTATGCTGGTCTCTTCTTATTATTGGTGTCCTTTAGTAGTGGTTTCTTTGTAGCAATTAGACCATGAAGGCCTGATTCACACAGTCCCCTCTGAACAGTTGATGTTGAGATATGTCTGTGACTTGAACTCTGTGAAGCATTTATTTGGGCTGCAATCTGAGGTGCAGTTAACTCTAATGAACGTATCCTCTGCAGCAGAGGTAACTCTGGGTCTTCCATTCCAGTTGCGGCCTTCATGAGAGGCAGTTTCATCATAGCGCTTGATGGTTTTTGCGACTGCACTTGAAGAAACCTTCAAAGTGCTTGAAATTTTCCATATTGACTGACCTTCATGTCTTAAAGTGATGATGGACTGTCATTTCCCTTTGCTTATTTGAACTGTTCTTGCCAGAATATGGACTTGTTTTTTAACCAAATAGGGCTATCTTCTGTATACCCCCTACCTAGTCACAACACAACTGATTGGCTCAAACGCAATAAGAAGGAAATAAATTCCACATATTAACTTTTAAGAAGGCACACCTGTTAATTGAAATGTGTGAAGCTAGTTGAGAGAATGCCAAGAGTGTGCAAAGCTGTCATCAAGGCAAAAGGTGGCTATTTGAGTAATCTCAAATATAAAATATATTTTGATTTGTTTAACACTTTTTTGGTTGCTACATGATTCCATATGTGTTATTTCATAATGTTGATGACCTTTTCTATCCAGTATAAAGGAAATCGCGAACGTGGCAAAGTCTATTTTCATCAACGCTTGAAAGGGAGATTAAGTGAGTGGAGGAAATAAAAAGCCAGAAAGAGGAGAATATCATGGATGGAACATCAATGACTGACTGACTGACTCGGACAAAAAATGGTGCCCGGAAAGAATCCTGCGGGATATTCAGTGCTACAAAACAGGAGATAAATTTAGCATTTTTCATTTTGTTTTATCTTTTTTTTTCTCGATGTTACAGTTATAGTAGATGAAGCTGGGTGTTAACTGACCTGGGGTGTATACCACACTGAGAAATACCCTGATTGCCCCTTATCACTTTTACCATAATATGATAAGCACGTTCTTATGAAACTTATCCTCTAAAGCTATTGAATCAATGGAATAAGGTCAAATCTATTCATGATCTATCTCTCTTTGCACGGCATAGTACTTTGACTGAAGTGGCTGTGCCGATTATGCCATGACTCTTACTCAACGATCACTTAGATACTACCCTCCTCCCTTGAACATAAAAAAAACATTCCCTTCGTAATTCATATCTCAAAATTCATGCCTCTGTAGCGAAAAGTGTAGTTTTGATTTTTTTTTGTCATGGCCTTATTTATTTCTGCAACAACAAACTCACTCATCATCACAAAGCAACCTAGTTACAGTGACTCCTAAAGACATGATTGACATGGGGGAAAAGAGGGTGGGCTGATTGACATGGGGGAAAAGAGGGTGGGCTGATTGACATGGGGGAAAAGAGGGTGGGCTGATTGACATGGGGGAAAAGAGGGTGGGCTGATTGACATGGGGGAAAAGAGGGTGGGCTGATTGACATGGGGGAAAAGAGGGTGGGCTGATTGACATGGGGGGAAAAGAGGGTGGGCTGATTGACATGGGGGAAAAGAGGGTGGGCTGATTGACATGGGGAAATAGGGTGGGCTGATTGACATGGGGGAAAAGAGGGTGGGCTGATTGACATGGGGGAAAAGAGGGTGGGCTGATTGACATGGGGGAAAAGAGGGTGGGCTGATTGACATGGGGGGAAAATAGGGTGGGCTGATTGACATGGGGGAAAAGAGGGTGGGCTGATTGACATGGGGGAAAAGAGGGTGGGCTGATTGACATGGGGGAAAAGAGGGTGGGCTGATTGACATGGGGGAAAAGAGGGTGGGCTGATTGACATGGGGGAAAAGAGGGTGGGCTGATTGACATGGGGGAAAAGAGGGTGGGCTGATTGACATGGGGGAAAAGAGGGTGGGCTGATTGACATGGGGGAAAAGAGGGTGGGCTGATTGACATGGGGGAAAAGAGGGTGGGCTGATTGACATGGGGGAAAAGAGGGTGGGCTGATTGACATGGGGGAAAAGAGGGTGGGCTGATTGACATGGGGAAAAGAGGGTGGGCTGATTGACATGGGGGAAAAGAGGGTGGGCTGATTGACATGGGGGAAAAGAGGGTGGGCTGATTGACATGGGGGAAAAGAGGGTGGGCTGATTGACATGGGGGAAAAGAGGGTGGGCTGATTGACATGGGGGAAAAGAGGGTGGGCTGATTGACATGGGGGAAAAGAGGGTGGGCTGATTGACATGGGGGAAAAGAGGGTGGGCTGATTGACATGGGGGAAAAGAGGGTGGGCTGATTGACATGGGGGAAAAGAGGGTGGGCTGATTGACATGGGGGAAAAGAGGGTGGGCTGATTGACATGGGGGAAAAGAGGGTGGGCTGATTGACATTGGGGAAAAGAGGGTGGGCTGATTGACATGGGGGAAAAGAGGGTGGGCTGATTGACATGGGGGAAAAGAGGGTGGGCTGATTGACATGGGGGAAAAGAGGGTGGGCTGATTGACATGGGGGAAAAGAGGGTGGGCTGATTGACATGGGGGAAAAGAGGGTGGGCTGATTGACATGGGGGAAAAGAGGGTGGGCTGATTGACATGGGGGAAAAGAGGGTGGGCTTGTCAGCTGATTATTGATGTTGATGATTGATGTACACTACCGGTCAAAAGCTTGGACAACACCTACTCATTCAATGGTTTTTCTTTATTTTTACTATTATTCTACAATGTAAAAAAATAGTAAAAATAAAGAAAAACCCTTCAATGAGTAGGTGTTGATGAGTGAGTTTGTTGTTGCAGAAATAAATAAGCCCATGCCAAAAAAAAATCAAAACTACACTTTTCGCTACAGAGGCATGCATTTTGAGATATGAATTACGAAGGGAATGTTTTTTTTATGTTCAAGGGAGGAGGGTAGTATCTAAGTGATCGTTGAGTAAGAGTCATGGCATAATCGGCACAGGCACTTTAGTCAAAATACTATGCCGTGCAAAGAGAGATAGATCATAAATAGATTTGACCTCATTCCATTGATTCAATAGCTTTAGAGGATAAGTTTCATAAGAACGTGCTTATCATACTATGGTAAAAGTGATAAGGGGCAATCAGGGTATTTCTCAGTGTGGTATACACCCCAGGTCAGTTAACACCCAGCTTCATCTGCTATAACTGTAACATCGAGAAAAAAAAAGATAAAACAAAATGAAAAATGCTAAATTTATCTCCTGTTTTGTAGCACTGAATATCCCGCAGGATTCTTTCCGGGCACCATTTTTTGTCCGAGTCAGTCAGTCAGTCATTGATGTTCCATCCATGATATTCTCCTCTTTCTGGCTTTTTATTTCCTCCACTCACTTAATCTCCCTTTCAAGAGTTGATGAAAATAGACTTTGCCACCTTCGCGATTTCCTTTATACTGGTTAGAAAAGGTGACGGCTTTAGCTTTTGAAATCCCTATAGCTCGTCATCCCTCTCATTTGAATAATGTTCCTGGAGTGTCTTCTGGCAGGCGAAAGATTGATCCTCTAAAATTACGTCCCAAATGGCACCCTATTCCCTATATAGTACACTACTTTGACCGGGGCTGATAGGGTGCTCTGGGGGCCATATAGGGTGCCATTTTTGGACGGGCCCTAAATTCATCTGCATTGAGGGCTGATGTGAGTGAGTATGTGTGACATTTGCCAGCCTGTCTTCAGTGTGAGTTCCTGACACCCCTGTGACACCCCTGTCTACACCACTATCTGACCCAACAGATGGTAGAGGAGAGGAGAGGAGAGGGGAGGGGAGGATAACAGGAAAGGAGAGGAGAGGAACGCTTGTTCTCTTCTCACCACCAGCAGACGCCTTCTGTCTGTCTGTCTGTCTGTCTGTCTGTCTGTCTGTCTGTCTGTCTGTCTGTCTGTCTGTCTGTCTGTCTGTCTGTCTGTCTGTCTGTCTGTCTGTCTGTCTGTCTGTCTGTCTGTCTGTATGTATGTATGTCTGTCTGTCTATCTATCTATCTATATATCTGTCACTCTTTTCCTCTGGAGAATGGGCCTCACGCTCTCCCCCTGAGACCACACCGTCAGAAGACTGTAGTTCATTAATACTTAAAGAGTTTCTGTGCTGCTGCTTTCACCCCTCAGATTGTTACACTGTGAGGATAACACTGTAGCTCCAGTCTTGATGAGATTCAATTATTAAAGAGGTTCTTTCTCTCTCCACGTTCAACACACTGTAGATATATCAATGCAGATAGACAGATAATATAATAACTACTCTGAAAATGCACACGTTGATAGAATGGATATGTCATAGAAACCAGGTATTGTGTGCTGAAAAACAGCTAGTATAAACAACAACTGAGCAGTATACATGGAGCTGACTCTTTACTAGCAATGATCACCTTGTTGAGTATAGGAGCCTCTGGTAGCCTGGCTGTCCATAGCACTCATCATCACCTCTCGTATTGATTGCGTTTATTTGTAACTTAGTTTCAACGTGTGATATTATGCACCTCTAGGTCTGGAGTGAGAGATTATAGAGGACCTGCATAGGGATTTTCTTTATGTATGTGATCAGTCGAGTACAAAACTGCTTTCAAGGCTGAACCTCTGGAATCACTTTTCCTAAAATAGGAAAGATCTTTCCCAGTTCCCAGAGATGGTTCACGGTTGGTTCATGACGGGGGTAACGACTTGAAATAGATCTCCTAAAGTCAATGGTTTTAGCATGAGATTTCAGAGGCTTATGAGTCCCATTCACCCCTATGCCAAGTAAGTCACCCACTGAGAGAGACAGAGACAGACAGAGACAGAGGTATAGCAGTATTGAAACAGACAGAGACAGAGGTATAGCACTATCGAAACAGATTTCTGAACACTACCACTATGTGTCTCATCTATGCATGTGAGTGAATTAACACTCTATCTCTATTGGCAGGAAGATATCTATCACACTTTATACAACGGGTGGGTCTAATCCTGAATGCTGATTGGTTAAAACCGTATTCCAGCCTGTGTCTATTCCACAAGTTGCCACCGGCTAAATCTATGACGTTAAAATGGCTATTTACTCTGTTCCATCTGACTGCGCAATCCACTGTTTCATCAACCCAGCCAGGCAATTTATGAACTTGATCTCCACTATAAAAAAACATCTAGACAATATCTCACATTTCTTTAAGACTAAGATTTAGTTTCAATAGCGGAGATTTGTATAAACCTTGCTGTCTGTCTCTCCGACATTTGCAACGTTGTTTCAATATTATATTCAAATCTGATCTACAACTGTCCCATAGTAATGAACGTGTTGGGAGTCAGGACGAGACAGACAGTCAGTCGAAATCATGAATCAGCTGGCATCGTTTGTATGGATATACAGTGCCTTCGGAAAGTATTCAGACCCCTTGACTTTTTCCACATTTTGTTACGTTACAGCCTTATTCTAAAATTGATTCAATAAATAAAAATCCTCAGCAATCGACACACAATACCCCATAATGACAAAGCGAAAACAGGTTTTTAGAAATTGTTGCAGATTTATTAAAATAAAAAACGGAAATAGCACATTTACAGAAGTATTCAGACCCTTTACTCAGTACTTTGTTGAAGCACCTTTGGCAGCGATTACAGCCTTGAGTCTTCTTGAGTATGACGCTACAAGCTTGGCTCTGTCAGGTTGGATGGGGAGCATTGCTGCACAGCTATTTTCAAGTCTCTCCAGAGATATTCGATCGGGTTCAAGTCTGGGCTCTGGCTGGACTTCTCAAGGACATTTAGAGACTTGTCCTGAAGCCACTCCTACGTTGTCTTGGCTGTGTGCTTAGGGTTGTTGTCCTGTTGGAAGGTGAACCTTCGCCTCAGTCTGAGGTCCTGAGCACTCTATGGCAGGTTTTCAT
>NW_025533572.1:737500-741502 GCF_020615455.1 Coregonus clupeaformis | reverse complement strand
GTAGGTGTGGTGAAGTATCGGAGGTGGTAGGTGTGGTGAAGTATCGGAGGTGGTAGGTGTGGTGAAGTATCGGAGGTGGTAGGTGTGGTGAAGTATCGGGGTGGAAGGTGTGGTGAAGTATCGGAGGTGGTAGGTGTGGTGAAGTATCGGAGGTAGTAGGTGCCTAGCAGTGATTTATAGATGACCTGGAGCCAGTGGGTTTGGCGATCGAATATGTAGTGAGGACCAGCCAACAAGAGCGTACAGGTCACAGTGGTGGGTAGTGTATGGGGCTTTGGTGACAAACGGATGGCACTGTGATAGACTACATCCAATTTGCTGTGTAGAGTGTTGCAGGCTATTTTGTAAATGACATCGCCGAAGTATCGGAGGTGGAAGGTGTGGTGAAGTACTCGGAGGTGGTAGGTGTGGTGAAGTACTCGGAGGTGGTAGGTGTGGTGAAGTATCGGAGGTGGGAGGTGTGGTGAAGTATCGGGGGTGGAAGGTGGGGTGAAGTATCGGAGGTGGAAGGTGTGGTGAAGTATCGGAGGTGGTAGGTGTGGTGAAGTATCAGAGGTGGTAGGTGTGGTGAAGTATCGGAGGTGGTAGGTGTGGTGAAGTATCGGAGGTGGTAGGTGTGGTGAAGTATCGGAGGTGGTAGGTGTGGTGAAATATCGGAGGTGGAAGGTGTGGTGAAGTATCGGAGGTGGTAGGTGTGGTGAAGTATCAGAGGTGGTAGGTGTGGTGAAGTATCGGAGGTGGTAGGTGTGGTGAAGTATCGGAGGTGGTAGGTGCCTAGCAGTGATTTATAGATGACCTGGAGCCAGTGGGTTTGGCGACGAATATGTAGTGAGGACCAGCCAACAAGAGCGTACAGGTCACAGTGGTGGGTAGTGTATGGGGCTTTGGTGACAAAACGGATGGCACTGTGATAGACTACATCCAATTTGCTGTGTAGAGTGTTGCAGGCTATTTTGTAATGACATCGCCGAAGTATCGGAGGTGGAAGGTGTGGTGAAGTACTCGGAGGTGGTAGGTGTGGTGAAGTACTCGGAGGTGGTAGGTGTGGTGAAGTATCGGAGGTGGAAGGTGTGGTGAAGTACTCGGAGGTGGTAGGTGTGGTGAAGTATCAGAGGTGGAAGGTGTGGTGAAGTACTCGGAGCCAGAGGTTTGCACCGAGTGAAGTTTTTGGAAAAAGTGGACCCTTGCCTGATCCAAATCAAATCAAATTGTATTTGCTGCATGCGCTGAATACAACAGGTGTAGACCTTACAGTGAAATGCTTACTTACAAGTCCTTAACCAACAATGCAGTTTTAAGAAAAAAAAGTGTCAAGTAAAAAATATATAAGTAAAAAAAAAAAAGGAGTCTTATGGCTTGAGGGTCGAAGCTGTTAAGAAGCCTTTTGGACCTAGACTTGGCGCTCCGGTACCGCTTGCCGTGCGGTAGCAGAGAGAACAGTCTATGACTAGGGTGGCTGGAGTCTTTGACAATTTTTAGGGCCTTCCTCTGACACCGCCTGGTATAGAGGTCCTGGATGGCAGGAAGCTTGGCCCCAGTGATGTACTGGGCCGTACGCACTACCCTCTGTAGTGCCTTGCAGTCGGAGGCCGAGCAGTTGCCATACCAGGCGGTGATGCAACCAGTCAGGATGCTCTCAATGGTGCACATGTTGAACTTTTTGAGGATCTGAGGACCCATGCCAAATCTTTTCAGTCTCCTGAGGGGGAATAGGCTTTGTCGTGCCCTCTTCACGACTGTCTTGGTGTGTTTGGACCATGATATTTGTTGGTGATGTGGACACCAATGAACTTGAAGCTCTCAACCTGTTCCACTACAGCCCTGTCGATGAGAATGGGGGCGTGCTCAGTTCTAAAAAAAAATCCTGTAGTCCACAATCATTTCCTTTGTCTTGATCACTTTGAAGGAGAGGTTGTTATCCTGGCACCCCACGGCCAGGTCTCGGACCTCCCCTATAGGCTGTCTCATCGTTGTCGGTGATCAGGCCTACCACTGTTGTGTCGTCGGCAAACTTAATGATGGTGTTGGAGTCGTGCCTGGCCATGCAGTCATGGGTGAACAGGGAGTACAGGAGGAGACTGAGCACGCACCCCTGAGGGGCCCCCGTGTTGAGGATCAGCGTGGCAGATGTGTTGTTACCTACCCTTACCACCTGGGGGCGGCCCGTCAGGAAGTCCAGGATCCAGTTGCAGAGGGAGGTGTTTAGTCCCAGGGTCCTTAGCTTAGTGATGAGCTTTGAGGGCACTATGGTGTTGAATGCTGAGCTGTAGTCAATGAATAGCATTCTCACGTAGGTGTTCCTCTTGTCCAGGTAGGAAAGGGCAGTGTGGAGTGCAATAGAGATTGCATCATCTGTGGATCTGTTGGGGCGGTATGCAAATTGGAGTGGGACTAGGGTTTCTGGGATAATGGTGTTGATGTGAGCCATGACCAGCCTTTCAAAGCACTTCATGGCTGCAGACGTGAGTGCTACGGTTCGGTAGTCATTTAGGCAGGTTATCTTAGTGTTCTTGGGCACGGGGACTATGGTGGTCTGCTTGAAACATGTTGGTATTACAGACTCAGTCAGGGACATGTTGAAAATGTCAGTGAAGACACTTGCCAGTTGGTCAGCACATGCTCGGAGTACACGTCCTGGTAATCCGTCTGGCCCTGCGGCCTTGTGAATGTTGACCTGCTTAAAAGTCTTACTCACATCGGCTACGGAGAGCTTGATCACATAGTCATCCGGAACAGCTGATGCTCTCATGCATGCTTTAGTGTTGCTTGCCTCGAGCGAGCATAGAAGTTTGTTTAACCCCCATTTGTTTAACAGCATTTGTGGTTTCAAGATGGGTAAAAACAGAGTTGGGTGCTGTGGAATCGGTGAGGGTAACCAGAAGTGGTTGTAGTGGCTTCCTTTCCTCTTTACCATAGCCACTGCCCTAGCCTGAAGCGGGGTTGTTTCTGACGCATACAGTCCACACTCAACGTTTCCAAACGGCCAAACATTCAATGAGATCCAGGGATATAGTGCAACAAAAAATGTTTATTCTTCTTATCTAACAAAAAGGTATTCTCCAATCAACTTAAAGCAGAGATTACTTGAAATGCAAATACATAATATAATATGACCTGTCTGTCTGTATTTCTGTATGTCTATATGGTCAAAAAACTATACCGCTCCCGCATCTAGCAAGGACTCCCCCGAAGGCCCAACTTCCTGCCTTTATACTAACACAATTAACACAGTACAATGAATGGGCAAGAGGGGGGCCAAAAACTGAGTTACACTAATAACAAATGAATATATCTCAATCCGGTAAATAAATCATAAAGGTACGTACCTAATATTTCATCATATACATTAATATTTAATATATTTACACAAATGTACATGGAGCTCAGTATGTTCAGTCTTTTATACAAAATATGCCCAAATCGGCTCTAACAGTGGTCTTGTGATAATTGTTTGTGTTTCTGCTGGTCAGAGGGAGCAGGCGCTCCGTGTTAAACCAATGGGGACAAGAGATGTGAATTGTTTTTCTCTCAAGAAAAGGGTGCCATTGAAAGGCGTGATTACTGGGGTAGCGGTAAATGTGAACGCTGACCAACTGAAGGGGAAGATTCCCGGTGTTTGTGATGCTCGTCATTTTGGTGCGACGCAAACAGGGTGGCGTGAGTGGAGAAACAGAAGGGTCATTGTCTGTTCTTTTCAGTTTTGATGTTGAGTCTTTGCCCAACAAAGTGATGTTAGGATATATAAGTTATCCTGTACGAGCTTTTGTGCCGAATACATTACGTTGTTACAGGTGTTAAGCTTATGTGCATGTGGCAGCAGTAGGAGGGAGGTTCCAAGGTGTGAGAAGTGTGCAGAAGGGCATGAGACAAAGGAATGTGTAACATTGGGGAAAGTAGTGGTATGTGTTAATTGTAGGGGTGCCCATGGGGCTGGGGATCCGAAATGTCCCATGCGAGAGAGACAGGTTGAGGTTTCCAGGGTTACAGTAGTGCAGAAGTTGT
>NW_025533572.1:695000-732500 GCF_020615455.1 Coregonus clupeaformis | reverse complement strand
CTTGGTGCGAGGAGCAGGAACGGGCCGGACCGGACTGTGAAGGCGGACTGGAGGTCTGGAGCGGAGAGCTGGCACACCCCGTCCCTGGCTGGATGCCCATCTCCGCACGGCACGCGCGTGGTGCCAGCACAGGACGTACAGGACTGTGCCGGCGCACTGGCGACACAGCACGTAGCTCCGCATAACACGGAGCCTGCCCAGTCAAACGCTTCCTCGCGTGAGTACGGGGAGTTGGCTCTGCTCTGACACTAGGCTCCGCCAACCACCCCGTGCCCCCCCATTTTTTTTTATTGGGGCTGCTTCTCGGGCTTCCTCCTCGACCGGCCTCCTCCGTGTTGCCGTTGCTCCTCTCCTGCCTGGGCATTTACCTTAGCCCATGGTCCTCTCCCCGCAAATATCTCTTCCCATGACCACAAATTGCCCACCTGTGACATGGCTACTCGCTCCGCCTGGGCACGCTGCTTGGTCCTCGTTTGGTGGGATCTTCTGTCACGTTCGTTGAAGGACGGGTCAGACCAAGGCGCAGCGTGATATACATACATGTTTATTAAACCAAATAAACACAATGACAAAACAACAAACTAAACGAAACGTGAAGTCCAAGATAGACACACAACATACCTTACACGGAACAAGATCCCACAACTACACAGTGCCAATAGGCTGCTTAAGTATGGTCCCCAATCAGAGACAACGAGCGACAGCTGCCTCTGATTGGGAACCACACCGGCCAACATAGAACTATACATACTAGATCCCACATAGAAAATACTACACAACAAAGAATATACACACCCTGACTCAACATATAAGAGTCCCCTGAGTCAGGGCGTGACAGTAGGAAAACCTGCAAAATCGGCAGTGTATCAAATACTTGTTCTCCACACTGTATAAGTCAGTTGTGTTCGTAGCAGTTCGTATGAATGAGTGTACAGTACATGTTAAATGGTTACGAGACAGAGATCAGGAGACTCTTGCTGTAATCAAAGGGAAGGTACCACTGAAGGCCCCAGTATTCAGGCAGGCAGCTTGAAGCAGATGATGTCACCATCCAGGTCCTTGTCACAGCATGCAGGGGTCTGATAGGAGATTACAATAAATACATGATGTAACTTTCATCACCAAAGCCTGTGTTAGCATTTACTGCACATGTTGCTGAACAATCCAAACATTTTATTAGTGTCATTGATATAAATGGTCAATTCACATACACTATCCACTTCATAAGCATTGTCTGTAATACGTCTAGGGTCCTGTGGTGGTCTGACAGAATGCTGCTTTCTAGTGATCATTGACTGTAATATTTTTTTTTTTTTTTTGTCATTTAGCAGACGCTCTTATCCAGAGCGACTTACAGTTAGTGAGTACATATATTTTTTTATACTGGCCCCCCGTGGGAATCAAACCCACAACCCTGGCATTGCAAACACCATTTCTAGTGATCTTACTCCCTTTCCACCTGATATCATTAACAACAAAAGCATGAATACCAATAATCCAGTCAGTAACTTGGCTAACTAGGCAAATTAAACACTTCAGCCAAATGATCCCCAACCAGCCTAGTAGTATATTTGCAGTGAAACTGGGAGGGGCATTTTTCTTGCCATCTTTTTCAGTCACCAGTTCATCAATAAACAGTCAGTGGAATGAAGTAGTTTGACAAGTGTTCAAAAGTCAGTAACAAGTCTTTTAAAATATAGCTGGCAAATATATTTTTATTTTCTATAAACTTTGCTAACATTAGCTACAGTGCAGTGACGGTGGTGGGAGTTAGCTAGCTAGCTTTCCCCGAGCTGCTTCAATTTAGCTAGCTATCTAATGGCATTTATAATCAACTTTATCAATTAGCTGGTTAACTAGCAAAAACATGAGTTTTCCCCTCGCATCTAAAGCTGCCTGATAAAGCCAGTTGATAGTACTACTTTCATGCCTTTGCACAAAAACATCGATGAACACTTTCAAGTTTTGGTTTCATTTACCTCTTGCTCATGTGGGGATAGCTACATCCTGAGATTTGATTGATGGAACAATCCAGCCAATGGTTAGGCAGCTGTGGTTTTGGCAGAGGGAACTGATTGGTCAGGAGTAAAAGGTCCTGACCCCAGAGCACAAATCAAATTTTTACTTGCGAATCGCTTTCTACAAACTTTCTCAAAATCTGCAAGTGTATTTTTGATTCAGAGGAATCATCATACTCATAAATGGACTTATAATAATTCTGAAAATAAATTATACTTGCAAATCTTATTGAACGTATTCAATTGTAAAGTTACAAGTTTGCGACCATTGTTAAATCTTTCACACATCATGATACAAGCTTGCGAAATTAAATGACACATTTGCGAATAGTACTTGCAACCACGACCCTCATTGTGCGACCACGAAATTCTAAATACAAACTCCGTAGTTCTGTCATTAGTATAATCATTATAATTCCATAGCCTGCAGACTTTAAGTGATTCCTACTGGGTATTTACATTTAAGTCATTTAGCAGACGCTCTTATCCAGAGCGACTTACAGTTAGCTACATCCCTGCCGGCCATTCCCTCCCCTACCCTGGGCCAATTGTGCGGCGCCCATGAGTCTCCCGGTCCCGTCCGGCTGCGACAGAGCCTGGATTCGAACCAGGATCTCTAGTGGCACAGTTAGCACTGTGATGCGGCGCCTTAGACCACTGCGCCACTCAGGAGACTCAGGGTATCATGGTCATGTCGCTGGCGGTAGCTAACGTGGCCATTTATTTTCTCTCACACGATTTTATTTGAAATAGGATAGCAGTCTACACAATAAATAAGTAATATTGATAACCATCTAGATGTCACCTTGATGAATAGCCTACATACAGTCTGCTACTCAATGGGGAGGGCTTGAACGGCAACATCGGGACACAGTGCCCTTTGGGAAGTAGCTACCTAATAGCCAATATCAGGCTGACAGTCACAGGAAGCACACGGATACAACGCATGAAGCAACAGTCCACCCATCATCAATACTTTTTATAAGAAGTATTGATTATTGACATTTAACATGCTGGTAGAAATTAGGTTAAATGGATTTAAGTTTCCCTGCATTAAAGTCCCCTGCCACTAGGAGCGCCGCCTCTGGATGAGCATTTTCCTGTTTGCTTATGGCCTTATCCAGCCCGTTGAGTGCGGTCTTAGTGCCAGCATCGGTTTGTGGTGGTAAATAGACAGCTATGAAAAATATAGATGAACTCTCTTGGTAGATAGTGTGGTCTACAGCTTATCATGAGATACTCTACCTCAGGCGAGCAAAACCTTGAGACTTCCTTAGATATCGTGCACCAGCTGCTGTTTACAAATATACATAGACCGCCACCCCTTGTCTTACCAGAGGCTGCTGTTCTATCCTGCCGATACAGTGTATAACCCGCCAGCTGTATGTTATTCATGTCTTCGTTCAGCCACGACTCGGTGAAACATAAGATATTACCGTTGTTAATGTCCCGTTGGTAGGATATTCGTGCCTGTAGTTCGTCCACTTTATTATCAAGCGATTGTAAATTGGCCAATAGTATCGATGGCAAAGGCAGATTAGCCACTCGTCGCCGGCTCCTTACAAGGCACCCCGATCTCCTTCCGCGATATCTCCTTTTCTTTCTACTGTGAATGACGGGGATGAGGGCCCTGTCGGGTGTCTGGAGCAAATCCCTCTCGTCCGACTCATTAAAGAAAAATTATTTGTCCAGTTCGAGGTGAGTAATCGCTGTTCTGATGTCCAGAAGCTCTTTTCGGTCATAAGAGGCGGTAGCAGCAACATTATGTACAAAATAAGTTGCAAAAAAACACACAAAATAGCACGGTTGGTTAAGAGTCCATAAAACGGCAGCCATCCCCTCCGGCGCCAATAGTATATACTACATACTATTAGTTCATTTTAGTATACTGTAAACGAACGGCATCGTTTCAGTTGAGAGTACTAGAGCTATTAATCCTGAATGCTGATTTGTTAAAACCGCATTCCAGCCGTGTCTATTCCACAAGTTACCAACGGCTAAATCTATGACGTTAAAATGCCTATTTATTCTGTTCCATCTGACTGCGTTATCCACTGTCTCATCAGCCCAGCCAGGCAATTTATATACTTGATCTCCACTATAAAAAGAATCTAGACATTATCTCACATTTCTTTTAGACTAACATTTAGTTTTCAACAGTGGAGATTTGTATAAACCTTGCTGTCATTTGCAACATTGTTTCCAATATTAAAATTTGATCTCCAGCTGTCCCATGGTAATGAACGTGTCGGGAGTCGGGACGAGACAGACAGACAGACAGACAGACAGACAGACAGACAGACAGACAGACAGACAGACAGACAGACAGGCAGACAGGCAGGCAGACAGGCAGACAGGCAGACAGGCAGGCAGCGTTTCTCAGCCATTTGAAATAATGAATCAGCTGGCATCATTTTTATAGATATATACAAAGAAATGTCAATTGAAAAAGGTCAAACGAAACAAAACGCAGCTAGTTTGCAGTCTTTCCAGCTTCAGTTTGAATGTCAGAAGGGAACCGATGTGGATGTGGTGGAGGAGTCAGGCGCAGGACACAGAGGTTAAGTCCAACAGACTTTAATAATCCAAAGTAGACTGTCCAAAAGTAACACGACCTCGACAAAACAAGAGGCGAGGGAGAATTACGCATACACGCGTAAACACAAAACATAAAACAAACAGAGTGCAAACACGTAGCTCCGAACAGCATGACAGTGAAAAACAACACACAATAATACTAACACAAAACAAGGAACTTATAGGGCACGTAATCAACACACAAATGGCCACAGGTGATACAGACAGACAAAAGCAATCGACTGCAGAAACATAGAGCGGTGGCAGCTAGTACTCCGGGGACGGCGCTCGCGCAAGCCTGCCCGAACCAGGAGGAGGAGCAGTCTCGGCCGAAACCGTGACAGTACCCCCCTTGACGCGCGGCTCCAGCCGTGCGCCGACCCCGGCCTCGGGACGGCCAGGAGGACGCGGACCCGGGCGCGTGGGATGCCCATGGTGAAACTCAGTCAGGAGGGATGGATCGAGTATGTCCCTCCTGGGTACCCAGCACCGTTCCTCCGGACCGTACCCCTCCCACTCCACGAGATACTGGAGACCACTCCTCCGGCGCCTCGAGTCTAAGATGGTCCGGACCCGGTACGCCGGGGCCCCCTCGGTTTCGAGTCGAGAGCCAGACTCGATCTCCCGGTGCGTACACCGGTCCCTCACTGCGGTGGCGGTCGGCGCTCGCCTTTTGTTGACGGATGGCACGCTGCAGATGGACATGGGCAGCGTCCCACGTCTCCTCCGAGCGCCGAATCCACTCGTCCACCGCAGGAGCCTCGATCTGGCTCTCGTGCCATGGTGCCAGGACCGGCTGATAGCCTAAAACACACTGGAAAGGTGTTAAATTGGTGGAGGAGTGGCGGAGAGAGTTCTGGGCCATCTCTGCCCAGGGGATGAACCTAGACCACTCCTCCGGCCGGTCCCGGCAATAGGACCTCAAAAACCTACCCACATCCTGGTTGACACGTTCCACCTGCCCATTGCTCTCTGGGTGGTACCCCGAGGTAAGGCTTACCGAGACCCCCAACCGTTCCATGAACGCCCCCAAACTCTGGAGGTGAACTGGGGACCTCGGTCAGACACTATATCCTCGGGGACCCCATAGTGCCGGAACACATGGGTAAATAGGGCCTCAGCGGTTTGTAGGGCAGTAGGGAGATCCGGCATGGGAAGGAGACGACAGGCCTTAGAAAACCGATCCACAACGACCAAAATGGTGGTATTCCCCTGGGAGGGGGGAGATCGGTTACGAAATCCACCGATAGGTGGGACCATGGTCGTTGTGGAACGGGCAGGGGTGTAGCTTACCCCTGGGCAAATGTCTAGGCGCCTTACACTGGGCACACACCGAGCAGGAGGAGACATAAACCCTCACATCCCTGGCTAACGTTGGCCACCAGTATTTCATGCTAAGACAGTGCACGGTCCGGCCAATACCTGGATGTCCAGAGGAGGGTGATGTATGAGCCCAATAAATCAGTCGATCATGAATCTCGAGCGGAACGTACGTCCGCCCCACAGGACACTCGGGGGAGTAGGGTCGGTACGCAGTGCCCGCTCGATTTCGCATCGACCTCCCATACCACCGGAGCCACCAAACAAGACTCCGGCAATATGGAAGTAGGCTCGTTGGACCTCTCCTCTGTGTCATACCGCCCGGGACAGGGCGTCTGCCTTACCATTCTGGGACCCAGGGATGTATGTGATCTTAAAAACGAACCGGGTTAGGAACATGTTCCACCTAGCCTGACGAGGGTTCAATCTCCTAGCTGCCCGGATGTACTCCAGGTTACGGTGATCAATCAGAATGAGGAAAGGGTGTTGAGCCCCTCAAGCCAATGCCTCCACACCTTTAGGGCCTGGACTACAGCTAACAACTCCCTGTCCCCAACATCATAATTACGCTCCGCCGAGCTGAGCTTCTTAGAGTAGAACGCACAGGGGCGGAGTTTGGGTGGCGTGCTGGACCGTTGTGACAGAACTGCCCCAATACCGGTCTCGGAAGCGTCTACCTCTACTTGGAAGGGTAAAGAGGGATCCGGATGCGCCAGCACAGGGCCGAGGTGAACAGGTTCTTTAGTTTGACAAATGCCCTGTCCGCCTCAGCCGACCACTGCAAACGAACCGGACCCCCTTTAGCAGGGACGTAATGGGAGCTGCAACCTGTCCAAAACCCCGAATAAACCTCCGGTAGTAATTAGCAAAACCCATGAACTGCTGCACCTCTTTTACAGTGGTTGGAGTTTGCCAATTACGCACGGCCGATACCCGGTCTACCTCTATCTCCACGCCAGACGCAGACAACCGATAACCCAAAAAGGAGACGGACTCCTGGAAGAACAGGCATTTCTCTGCCTTGACATACAGGTCATGCTCCAACAGTCTTCTCAACACTCGGCGCACCTGGGCTACATGCTCGGCTCGTGTAGAAGAATACACTAGGATGTCGTCGATGTAAACTACTACACCCTGCCCATGCATGTCCCGGAAAATCTCGTCAACAAAGGATTGGAAGACTGAAGGAGCATTCATTAACCCGTATGGCATGACGAGATACTGCGTAATGACCCGAGGTGGTACTAAATGCTGTTTTCCATTCATCCCCCCCTCCCTAATGCGCACCAGATTGTAAGCGCTCCTGAGATCCAACTTTGCGAAGAACCGCGCTCGCATAATGACTCCGTCATCGTCGCAATCAGTGGAAGTGGGTAACTGTATTTAACTGTGATCTGATTGAGACTCCGGTAATCAATACACGGCGCAATCCCCCGTCCTTCTTCTTCACAAATAAGAAACTCGAGGAGACCGGGGAAGTAGAGGACCGTATGTATCCCTGTGCCAAGGACTCGGCTATGTAAGTCTCCATAGCCGCTGTCTCCTCTTGAGACAGGGGATACACATGACTCCGTGGCAGAGCCGCTCCTGTTTGGAGATTTATCGCACAGTCCCCCTGTCTATGAGGAGGTAGCCGTGTTGCCCTCAATTTGCTAAACACGAGTGCTAAATCCTCATACTCAGGGGGAATGCGCAGTGCGGGCACTTGGTTCGGACTCTCTACCGAGGTCGCCCCTACGGAAACACCTAAACATCTCCCTACACACTGGGCAGACCACTCCATAAGAGCTCTCTGTTGCCACGCTATGGTAGGATCATGGGTGCTTAACCAGGGAAGGCCCAACACCACGGGGTACGCAGGAGAGTCAATCAGATAAAACTGAATGATCTCCTCATGACCCCCCTGCGTCGTCATCGTCAGTGGTGCTGTGACTTCCCTGATCAGACCCGACCCCAACGGCCGGCTGTCTAATGCGTGGACAGGAAATGGAGCTTCTACCGGCCGAAGGGGAATTCCTAACCTACAACAAAATGCCTGATCAATAAAGTTCCCAGCTGCGCCTGAATCTACTAGTGCCTTATGCTGGG
Source organism: Coregonus clupeaformis (assembly GCF_020615455.1). NCBI lineage: Eukaryota > Metazoa > Chordata > Actinopteri > Salmoniformes > Salmonidae > Coregonus > Coregonus clupeaformis. Next base: position 724,497 of record NW_025533572.1, on the reverse strand, counting down.
AATGAGGTGCCACCTGTGGAAATTTCACAGGAATACTCATGTGACCAACAGAAAGCTCTGGGTAAATGGGGCGCCTGCTCACCTGAAATGACTCCCCCAGTGCGTGGCCTGTTGTCACCTCTCCCAGGAGACCCTCCCCAGCACCTGGCCGCGGTGTGTCCTCCACGACCACAGGTGGTGCAGGGGATGGCCCCCCTCGGGTTACCTCTCCTCCTCTCTCTAGCGCCAGCACCCCGAGCTCCATGGGAATCGGCTCGGAGGTGCTGGAGGGCGGAATGGACGACCCCACTCGGGGACGTCCGCGGGTAGCCAGCAGGGTGTCTAGACGGATGGAAATGTCCACCAACTGGTCGAACGACAGGTTGGTGTCCCTGCAGGCCAGCTCACGACGAACGTCCTCTCGTAGGCTACACCGGTACTGGTCGATGAGGGCCCTCTCATTCCACCCCGCATCCGCTGCTAGTGTCGGAACTCCAGTGCGAACTCCTGTGCGCTCCTCTTCTCCTGTCGGAGGTGGAACAGACGCTCTCCCGCCGCTTTCCCCTCAGGTGGATGATCGAAGACAGCCCTGAAGCGGCGGGAGAACTCCGCGTAGAGTGATGGTTGCGGCGTCTATTCCCCTCCATTCGGCGTTGGCCCACTCCAACGCCTTGCCGGATAGAGCAGGAGATGAGGGCGGAGACGCCTCGTATCCCGAGGGCGCCGGGTGTATGGTGGCCAGGTAAAGTTCCACCTGCAGGAGAAATCCCTGACACCCGGCTGCAGAACCGTCATATGCCCTCGGGAGCGAGAGCCGAATGCCACTGGGTTCCGGTGCTGAGAGAGGAGGACTGGCCGTTGGTGATGGGATGTTGTGAGAGTGCGTGGGCACCTCTCTATTCACCAACCGGCGCAGAGTGTTGGACACATCCTCCATGGCGGCCCCGAGTTGCCGGATCATGGTGTCCTGGTAGTTGATCCGGTATTCCAGGGATTCGGGTGCCGCCGCTGTTCCTGCTGACTCCATGTTGGTGTGTTGTTCTGTCAGAAGGGAACCGATGTGGATGTGGTGGAGGAGTCAGGCGCAGGACACAGAGGTTAAGTCCAACAGACTTTAATAATCCAAAGTAGACTGTCCAAAAGTAACACGACCTCGACAAAACAAGAGGCGAGGGAGAATTACGCATACCGCGTAAACACAAAACATAAAACAAACAGAGTGCAAACACGTAGCTCCGAACAGCATGACAGTGAAAAACAACACACAATAATACTAACACAAAACAAGGAACTTATAGGGCACGTAATCAACACACAAATGGCCACAGGTGATACAGACAGACAAAAGCAATCGACTGCAGAAACATAGAGCGGTGGCAGCTAGTACTCCGGGGACGGCGCTCGCCGAAAGCCTGCCCGAACCAGGAGGAGGAGCAGTCTCGGCGAAACCGTGACATTGAAGTGATTGTGTTAGCTGTGTTGTTGGCGAGCTGCTCTGAACAACAGTGTCCTGACGGTTGAGCACATTTTCTACGCCAGGCGAAATCGCGCCTCATTAGCTCATTGTTATGGATGTATCCAAATAAATGTCACTAGAAAACAGCTTAAACAAATGCAAATGCAGCTACTGTTGTTATTCTGGCTGCACTTTTGGACGTGACTGTCAGTTAGCCGTAGTTGGCTAGCTAGCAAGCAAGGGATAAGAACGTTGCCAACCAGTCTGGCAATGGAATAATGTGTCCCTGAACAAGGGGGGTCAAAATCAAAAGTAACAGTCAGTATCTGGTGTGGCCACCAGCTGCATTAAGTACTGCAGTGCATCTCCTCCTCATGGACTGCATCAGATTGGCCAGTTCTTGCTGTGAGATGTTACCCCACTCTTCCACCAAGGCACCTGCAAGTTCCCTGACGCACAGAACGAGCAGTATGGCTGATGGCATTGTCATGCTGGAGGGTCATGTCAGGATGAGCCTGCAGGAAGGGTACCACATGAGGGAGGAGGATGTCTTCCCTGTAACGCACAACGTTGAGATTGCCTGCAATGACAACAAGCTCAGTCCGATGATGCTGTGACACACCGCCCCAGACCATGACGAACCAACCACCTCCAAATCGATCCCACTCCAGAGTACAGGCCTCGGTAACGCTCATTCCTTCAACGATAACGCGATCCGACCATCACCCCTGGTGAGACAAAACCGCGACTCATCAGTGAAGAGCACTTTTTGCCAGTCCTGTCTGGTCCAGCGATGGTGGGTTTGTGCCCATAGGCGACATTGTTGCCGGTGATGTCTGGTAGGGACCTGCCTTACAACAGGCCTACAAGCCCTCAGTCCAGCCTCTCTCAGCCTATTGCGGACAGTCTGAGCACTGATGGAGGGATTGTGCGTTCCTGGTGTAACTCGGGCAGTTGTTGTTGCCATCCTGTACCTGTCCCGCAGGTGTGATGTTCAGATGTACTGATCCTGTGCAGGTTTTCATAACTGTGACCTTAATTGCCTACCGTCTGTAAGCTGTTAGTGTCTTAACGACCGTTCCACAACTGCATGTACATTAATTGTTTATGGTTCATTGAACAAGCATGGGAAACAGTGTTTAAACCCTTTACAATGAAGATCTGTGAAGTTATTTGGATTTTTGCGAATTATCTTTGAAAGACAGGGTCCTGAAAAAGGGATGTTTCTTTTTTTGCTGAGTTTATTATCACTATGGTACCAGTCGTTAGAGTCCTGGTTAGCCTCGTTGGAAACCAGTCTTTCCTAAATGTGAGGTCAAACGTGAAGCCAAAGGTAGAAAGACCACGGTAGAAAAATTGCTGAATAGGGGTGGGAACCCGCTGTAAATCAGTGAAGCCTTGCAACACGTCAAACCAATCAAATGCCTTGGTTGGGCGGAGCTCCAAAGGTGCTCACTACATTAGTGTTGTAGGTCACAGATGCTCAACTATATTGACCCAATCCTCTAGTGGCCGCTCCAACCACTGAGATACAATAAGAACTGAAGACCAAGATGTCCGATCCTCTAGTGGCCGCTCTAACCACTGAGGTACAATAAGAACTGGAGACCAAGATGTCCGACTGCTGTTTTCAAGGTAATCTACACGTCGCAAACGCCGCTTCATGGACCATCTATTTAGATGGATCAGTCTTGCCTCAATGTCAATATAAACCTACTGTATAACAGGCCATTATTATGATTGACAGGCTGTTATAAACCTACTGTATAACAGGCCATTATTATGATTGACAGGCTGTTATAAACCTACTGTATAACAGGCCATTATTATGATTGGCTGTTATAAACCTACTGTATAACAGGCCATTATTATGATTGACAGGCTGTTATAAACCTACTGTATAACAGGCCAGTATTATGATTGACAGGCTGTTATAAACCTACTGTATAACAGGCCATTATTATGATTGGCTGTTATAAACCTACTGTATAACAGGCCATTATTATGATTGACAGGCTGTTATAAACCTACTGTATAACAGGCCATTATTATGATTGGCTGTTATAAACCTACTGTATAACAGGCCAGTATTATGATTGACAGGCTGTTATAAACCTACTGTATAACAGGCCATTATTATGATTGGCTGTTATAAACCTACTGTATAACAGGCCATTATTATGATTGACAGGCTGTTATAAACCTACTGTATAACAGGCCATTATTATGATTGACAGGCTGTTATAAACCTACTGTATAACAGGCCATTATTATGATTGACAGGCTGTTATAAACCTACTGTATAACAGGCCATTATTATGATTGACAGGCTGTTATAAACCTACTGTATAACAGGCCATTATTATGATTGACAGGCTGTTATAAACCTACTGTATAACAGGCCATTATTATGATTGACAGGCTGTTATAAACCTACTGTATAACAGGCCATTATTATGATTGACAGGCTGTTATAAACCTACTGTATAACAGGCCATTATTATGATTGGCTGTTATAAACCTACTGTATAACAGGCCATTATTATGATTGACAGGCTGTTATAAACCTACTGTATAACAGGCCATTATTATGATTGACAGGCTGGTGTTATAAACCTACTGTATAACAGGCCAGTATTATGATTGACAGGCTGTTATAAACCTACTGTATAACAGGCCATTATTATGATTGACAGGCTGTTATAAACCTACTGCATAACAGGCCATTATTATGATTGACAGGCTGTTATAAACCTACTGTATAACAGGCCATTATTATGATTGGCTGTTATAAACCTACTGTATAACAGGCCATTATTATGATTGACAGGCTGTTATAAACCTACTGTATAACAGGCCATTATTATGATTGGCTGTTATAAACCTACTGTATAACAGGCCAGTATTATGATTGACAGGCTGTTATAAACCTACTGTATAACAGGCCATTATTATGATTGGCTGTTATAAACCTACTGTATAACAGGCCATTATTATGATTGACAGGCTGTTATAAAAACCTACTGTATAACAGGCCATTATTATGATTGCGCTGTTATAAACCTACTGTATAACAGGCCATTATTATGATTGACAGGCTGTTATAAACCTACTGTATAACAGGCCATTATTATGATTGGCTGTTATAAACCTACTGTATAACAGGCCATTATTATGATTGACAGGCTGTTATAAACCTACTGCATAACAGGCCATTATTATGATTGACAGGCTGTTATAAACCTACTGTATAACAGGCCATTATTATGATTGACAGGCTGTTATAAACCTACTGTATAACAGGCCATTATTATGATTGGCTGTTATAAACCTACTGTATAACAGGCCAGTATTATGATTGACAGGCTGTTATAAACCTACTGTATAACAGGCCATTATTATGATTGGCTGTTATAAACCTACTGTATAACAGGCCATTATTATGATTGACAGGCTGTTATAAACCTACTGTATAACAGGCCATTATTATGATTGGCTGTTATAAACCTACTGTATAACAGGCCATTATTATGATTGACAGGCTGTTATAAACCTACTGTATAACAGGCCATTATTATGATTGGCTGTTATAAACCTACTGTATAACAGGCCATTATTATGATTGACAGGCTGTTATAAACCTACTGTATAACAGGCCATTATTATGATTGACAGGCTGTTATAAACCTACTGTATAACAGGCCATTATTATGATTGACAGGCTGTTATAAACCTACTGCATAACAGGCCATTATTATGATTGACAGGCTGTTATAAACCTACTGTATAACAGGCCATTATTATGATTGGCTGTTATAAACCTACTGTATAACAGGCCAGTATTATGATTGACAGGCTGTTATAAACCTACTGTATAACAGGCCATTATTATGATTGGCTGTTATAAACCTACTTATAACAGGCCATTATTATGATTGACAGGCTGTTATAAAAACCTACTGTATAACAGGCCATTATTATGATTGGCTGTTATAAACCTACTGTATAACAGGCCATTATTATGATTGACAGGCTGTTATAAACCTACTGTATAACAGGCCATTATTATGATTGGCTGTTATAAACCTACTGTATAACAGGCCATTATTATGATTGACAGGCTGTTATAAACCTACTGCATAACAGGCAATTATTATGATTGACAGGCTGTTATAAACCTACTGTATAACAGGCCATTATTATGATTGACAGGCTGTTACTAAACCTACTGTATAACAGGCCATTATTATGATTGACAGGCTGTTATAAACCTACTGTATAACAGGCCATTATTATGATTGACAGGCTATTATAAACCTACTGTATAACAGGCCATTATTATGATTGACTGTTATAAACCTACTGTATAACAGGCCATTATATTATGATTGACAGGCTGTTATAAACCTACTGTATAACAGGCCATTATTATGATTGACAGGCTATTATAAACCTACTGTATAACAGGCCATTATTATGATTGGCTGTTATAAACCTACTGTATAACAGGCCATTATTATGCAATTGACAGGCTGTTATAAACCTACTGTATAACAGGCCATTATTATGATTGACAGGCTGTTATAAACCTACTGTATAACAGGCCATTATTATGATTGACAGGCTGTTATAAACCTACTGTATAACAGGCCATTATTATGATTGACAGGCTGTTATAAACCTACTGTATAACATGCCATTATTATGATTGACAGGCTGTTATAAACCTACTGTATAACAGGCCATTATTATGACTGACATGTTGTTATAAACCTACTGTATAACAGGCCATTATTATGATTGACAGGCTGTTATAAACCTACTGTATAACAGGCCATTATTATGATTGACAGGCTGTTATAAACCTACTGTATAACAGGCCATTATTATGATTGACAGGCTGTTATAAACCTACTGTATAACAGGCCATTATTATGATTGGCTGTTATAAAACCTACTGTATAACAGGCCATTATTATGATTGACAGGCTGTTATAAACCTACTGTATAACAGGCCATTATTATGATTGGCTGTTATAAACCTACTGTATAACAGGCCATTATTATGATTGACAGGCTGTTATAAACCTACTGTATAACAGGCCAGTATTATGATTGACAGGCTGTTATAAACCTACTGTATAACAGGCCAGTATTATGATTGGCTGTTATAAACCTACTGTATAACAGGCCATTATTATGATTGACAGGCTGTTATAAACCTACTGTATAACAGGCCATTATTATGATTGGCTGTTATAAACCTACTGTATAACAGGCCATTATTATGATTGGCAGCTGCTGTTATAAACCTACTGTATAACAGGCCATTATTATGATTGACAGGCTGTTATAAACCTACTGTATAACAGGCCATTATTATGATTGACAGGCTGTTATAAACCTACTGTATAACAGGCCATTATTATGATTGACAGGCTGTTATAAACCTACTGTATAACAGGCCATTATTATGATTGACAGGCTGTTATAAACCTACTGTATAACAGGCCATTATTATGATTGACAGGCTGTTATAAACCTACTGTATAACAGGCCATTATTATGATTGACAGGCTGTTATAAACCTACCTGTATAACAGGCCATTATTATGACTGACAGGTTGTTATAAACCTACTGTATAACAGGCCATTATTATGATTGACAGGCTGTTATAAACCTACTGTATAACAGGCCATTATTATGATTGACAGGCTGTTATAAACCTACTGTATAACAGGCCATTATTATGATTGACAGGCTGTTATAAACCTACTGTATAACAGAGGCCATTATTATGATTGACAGGCTGTTATAAACCTACTGTATAACAGGCCATTATTATGATTGGCTGTTATAAACCTACTGTATAACAGGCCATTATTATGATTGACAGGCTGTTATAAACCTACTGTATAACAGGCCATTATTATGATTGGCTGTTATAAACCTACTGTATAACAGGCCATTATTATGATTGACAGGCTGTTATAAACCTACTGTATAACAGGCCAGTATTATGATTGACAGGCTGTTATAAACCTGCACTGTATAACAGGCCAGTATTATGATTGGCTGTTATAAACCTACTGTATAACAGGCCATTATTATGATTGACAGGCTGTTATAAACCTACTGTATAACAGGCCATTATTATGATTGGCTGTTATAAACCTACTGTATAACAGGCCATTATTATGATTGGCAGGCTGTTATAAACCTACTGTATAACAGGCCATTATTATGATTGGCTGTTATAAACCTACTGTATAACAGGCCATTATTATGATTGACAGGCTGTTATAAACCTACTGTATAACAGGCCATCATTATGATTGGCTGTTATAAACCTACTGTATAACAGGCCATTATTATGATTGACAGGCTGTTATAAACCTACTGTATAACAGGCCATTATTATGATTGGCAGGCTGTTATAAACCTACTGTATAACAGGCCATTATTATGATTGGCTGTTATAAACCTACTGTATAACAGGCCATTATTATGATTGACAGGCTGTTATAAACCTACTGTATAACAGGCCATTATTATGATTGACAGGCTGTTATAAACCTACTGTATAACAGGCCATTATTATGATTGACAGGCTGTTATAAACCTACTGTATAACAGGCCATTATTATGATTGACAGGCTGTTATAAACCTACTGTATAACAGGCCATTATTATGATTGACAGGCTGTTATAAACCTACTGTATAACAGGCCATTATTATGATTGACAGGCTGTTATAAACCTACTGTATAACAGGCCATTATTATGATTGACAGGCTGTTATAAACTGACTGCAGTGCAGGAGGAAGAAGACAGCGATTCACATCAAATGTTTCTAACCATTTTGTAATATTTATTGTAGATTTTCTGTTAGTTTTTTCTCCCACTATTCATCACAGCACTTTGAGAACAACAAACAAACAAACAAAGCAACAATAACAAACATCACAGTATTCCAACACAGTAGTGACTGACTGACTGACTGGTCCCCCTACAAACCGCACTCTCCACCCAGACCAGCCAATAGGATTTCACCCTCACCTCCGGACTGTACCACTGGTGGGGGTAGAGGGTGAGTAAGACACAGAAGCATCACATAATAACTGCAAGGTCACTCTCACAACACAACACATAATAACACATTGATTGTGTACTTCAAAGCTAATACAATAATCAGAGGAGTGCAGTAGTACTAGACGACACCCAGGGCCATTCCCAGTAACGGTTAAAACACATTGGGCCATTCCCAGTAACGGTTAAAACACATTGGGCCATTCCCAGTAACGTTAAAACACATTGGGCCATTCCCAGTAACGGTTAAAACACATTGGGCCATTCCCAGTAACTGTTAAAACACATTGGGCCATTCCCAGTAACGGTTAAAACACATTGGGCCATTCCCAGTAACTGTTTTAGATGGCGAGTAACACAGTTATTATCAGTAGTGTATTGATTGATTGACTGATTGATAACTAGATCCAGTTAGGTGTGTGAGAAACAGACAGGCTAGAGGATGAGACCTGGTGGTTAGCTGTTCGTCTGTCCTTCCACCCTTCTGTCTCTAGCTGACATTGGTACATCTCTCTCTCCCTCCTCTCTTCCTTCACCTCTCTCTTCCTCTTTCCCTCTCCCTTCTCTCTCTCCTCCTCTATCTCTCTTCCTCTCTACATCCTCCTCTCACTCTCCCTCTCCTCTCTCTCTTCCTCCTCCTCTCCCTCCCTCTCTCCCTCTCCTCTCTCCTCTCTCTCCTCTTTCTCTCCCTCTCTCTCTCTCCCTCCTCTCTCCCCCTCTCCCTCTTTTCTCCTCTTCTCTCTCTCTCCCCTCCCTTCCCTCTCCCTCCCTCTCCCTCCCTCTCTCTATCTCTCTCTCTCCCTCCTCTCTCCACCTCCTCTCTCCCCCTCTCCCTCCCCTCTCTCTCTCTCTCCCTCCCTCTCTCTCTCCTCCTCTCTCTCTCCCTCCTCTCCCCTCTCCCCTCCTCTCCCCTCTCCCTCTCTCTCCTCTCTCTCCTCTCTCCCCCTCTACCTCCCCTCTCTCTCCCTCCCTCCTCTCTCTCTCCTCTCTCTCCCTCCTCTCTCTCTCTCCCTCCTCTCCCCTCTCCTCCTCTCTCTCCCCTCTCCCTCCCCTCCCCCCCTCTCCTCCCCTCTCTCCCTCCCTCCCTCTCCTCTCCCTTTCTTATCCATTCCTAACTGTCTCAACACTTCACACCCTGGTGTCTGTCTGATGTAATCTAGTATCTGATTGGTCCCTATCTGATCTTATATTCTCTCTGGTTGGTCACTGTCTGATGCAATCTAGTCTGTGATTGGTCCGGCTGCCAGGTAATGTTTTAGTGTAGCAGTATTGGGTTGGTTGAGAGACGGTGGATCTATCTACTGTTAGAGCACAACAACTTACTGTGTTCCAAATGCACCTAATCCCTATTCAGCGCACTACTAGACGAGACCAGGTCTAAAGTAGTACACTATATAGGGAATAGGGTTCCATTTGGGACTTTTAACTAAATAAAGCTTCTTCATGATACCACACAGATAGTGATATCCCTCTCTCTCCCCTTCATCATCCTTATATAATCACCATCATCTTCATCAACTCTCCTACTAATTAATACTCATATTAACCGCATCGGTATGTTGCCATGACAACGATGGTGTTTCTAATATACGGTAGACAGCGCAGGCCTGGGGTTGGTGGGTGAGGGGAGGGGCTGCAGCGGTGGTTGGGATGTGGGCGTGGCCTGGGGTGTTCAGTACGCGTGATTGGCCACGTAGAGAGACTGTCCCGCCGCTCCGCTCTCTCCTGTCGACTCATACTTCCCCTGGGCAGCCAGACCATTCACCTGGAGGGGAGGGGGGAGGGAGGAGAGGGGAGGGGGGGGAGGGGGAGGGGGAGGAGGGAGGGGAGGGGGAGGGAGGGGGAGGGGAGGGGGAGGGAGGAGGAGGGAGGGGGAGGGAGGAGAGGGGGAGGGAGGGGGAGGGGAGGGGAGGGAGGGAGGGAGGAGGAGGGAGGGGAGAGGGAGGAGAGGAGGGGGAGGGAGGAGGGGGGAGGGAGGGAGGAGAGGAGGGGGAGGGAGGGAGGGAGGGAGGGAGGAGGGGGAGGGAGGGAGGGAGGGAGGGAGGGGGAGGAGAGGGGAGGAGAGGAGGGGGGGAGGGGAGGGGGAGGGAGGGAGGAGAGGAGGGAGGGGGAGGGGAGGGGGAGGAGGGGAGGGGGTGAGGGAGGGAGGAGGAGGGGGAGGGAGAGGGGAGGGAGGGGGAGGGAGGGGAGAGGAGAGGGAGGGAGGGGAGGGGAGGGAGGGGGGAGGGAGGGGGAGGGAGAGGGGAGGGAGGGAGGGAGAGGGGAGAGGAGGGAGGGAGGGGGGAAGGAGAGGGGAGGGAGGGGGGAGAGGGGAGAGGGAGGGGAGGGGAGAGGAGAGGGGAGGGAGGGAGAGGAGGGGGAGGGAGGGGAGGGGGGGGGGGAGGGGTGGGAGGAGGAGGGGAGGAGGAGGGGGGAGGGGAGGGGAGGGGGGGGAGGGAGGAGAGGAGGGGGAGGGAGGAGGGGAGGGGAGGGAGGGGAGGGGGAGGGAGGGGGAGGGGGGAGGGAGGAGGAGAGGGGAGGGAGGGGGAGGAGGGGGGAGAGGAGAGGGGAGGGAGGGGGGGGGGGGAGGGAGGAGGGGAGGAGGAGAGGAGGAGGGAGGGGAGGGGAAGGGAGAGGGAGGGGAGAGGGAGGGGGAGAGGGGAGGAGAGGAGGAGGGGGGAGAGGGGGGAGAGGGGGGAGGGGAGGGGGGAGAGGAGAGGGGAGGGAGGGAGAGGAGGGGGGGGGAGGGAGGGGAGGGAGGGGGAGGGGAGGAGGGGAGGGGGGAGAGGAGAGGAGAGGGGAGGGAGGGGGAGGGAGGGGGAGAGGAGAGGGAGGAGGGGAGGGGAGGGAGGGGGGAGGGAGGGGGGAGAGGAGAGGGAGGAGGGGAGGGAGGGGAGAGGAGAGGGAGGGGGAGGGGGGGGGGAGAGAGAGAGGGAGGGGAGGGGGAGGGGGGAGAGGGAGGGGAGGGGGGAGAGGGAGAGGGGAGGGAGGGGAGAGGGGGAGAGGGAGGGGAGGGGGGGGGGGGAGAGGAGAGGAGAGGGAGGGGAGGGGGAGGGAGGAGAGGAGGGGGGAGGGAGGGGAGGGGAGGGAGGAGGGGGAGGGGAGGGGAGGGGAGGGAGGGGGGAGGGAGGGGGAGAGGAGAGGAGGGGAGGGGAGGGGAGGGAGGGGGGAGGGAGGGGGAGAGGAGAGGGGGGGGAGGGAGGGGGGGAGAGGGGGGGAGGGAGGGGAGAGGAGAGGGAGGGAGGGGGAGAGGGGAGAGGGAGGGAGGGGGGAGAGGAGAGGGGAGGGAGAGGAGAGGGGGGGGGGGGGGAGGAGGGAGAGGAGAGGAGAGGGAGGAGGGGGGAGGGAGGGGAGGGGGAGGGGAGGGGGGAGGGAAGGGGGGGGAGGGGAGGGGGAGGGAGGAGGGAGGGGGGGGAGGAGGGGGAGGGGAGGGAGGGGGGGAGGGGGGAGGGGGAGGGAGGGAGGGGAGAGGGGTGAGGGAGGGGAGGGGAGGGGAGGGAGGGGGGAGGGAGGGGGAGAGGAGAGGGGGAGGGGAGGGAGGGGAGGGAGGGGGAGGGAGGGAGGGAGAGGAGAGGGAGGGGAGGGAGGGAGAGGGAGGAGAGGGAGGGGAGGGGAGGGGGGAGAGGGAGAGGGGAGGGGAGGGGGGGAGAGGGGAGAGGGAGGGGAGGGAGGGGGGAGAGGAGAGGGGAGGGAGGGAGAGGGGAGAGGGAGGAGGGAGGGAGGGGGAGAGGAGAGGAGAGGGAGGGGAGGGGGGGAGGGAGGAGGGAGAGGGGGAGGGGGGAGGGAAGGGGAGGGAGAGGGAGGGGGAGGGAGGGGGGAGAGGAGAGGGGAGGGGAGGGGGGGAGAGGGGGAGAGGGAGGGGAGGGGGGGAGAGGAGAGGAGGGAGGGGAGGGAGGGGAGGGAGGGAGGAGGGGAGAGGGAGAGGGAGAGGGGAGGGGGGAGAGGGAGAGGGGGGAGGGGGAGAGGAGAGGAGGGAGGGGGGAGAGGAGAGGAGAGGGAGGGGAGGGGGGAGGGAGGGGAGGGAGGGGAGGGGAGGGGGGAGGGAGGGGGAGGGGAGGGGAGGGGGGAGGGAGGGGGGAGAGAGAGAGGGAGGGGAGGGGGAGAGGGGAGAGGGAGGGGAGGGGGGAGAGGAGAGGGAGGGGAGGGGGGGGAGGGAGGGAGGGAGGGAGAGGAGTTACATTGAAAGATAGAAGAGATGTGATTGGTGATAGGAGAGAGATTTAGAGTTAGTTAGATAGAAGGTTCCGAATTAAATAAGTTATTTTACACACCCCTCCCTCCACCCACCTCAGCCCGGTTAAGGAACTCTCGGCAGCAGCCTTCTATTGTCTCTCTCTCCTCCAGGCGTTGAGGGCTGAGGCCTGCAGGCCACGACCATAGGAGAAGTCAAGGCCCAGGGTTTCCCCAGAGGACAGGTATTGATAGCATTCAGGTTAATACTGGCCTCCTCCTCTGACTGGCCCCCTGATAGGAACGTCAACACCTGAGGAGGGAGGGAGGGGGGGGAGAGGGAGGGAGAGGGGGGAAAGGGAGGGGGGGGAGAGGGAGGGGGGGGTGGGGGGGGAGAGGGGGGAGGGAAAGGGGAGAGAGGGAGGGAGGGGGGGGAGAGGGAGGGAGAGGGGGAGGGAGGGGAGGGGAGGGGAGGGGGGAGGGGGAGGGAAGGGGAGGGGAGAGGGGGGAGAGAGGGGGAGGGAAAGGGGGGGGAGAAAGGGGGAGAGGGAGGGAGAGGGGGGAAAGAGCGAGGAGGGAGGGGGAGGCGGGATAGAGGGAGAGGGGGAGAGGGAGAGAGAGACTAGGGAGAGGGGGGAGAGAGCGAGGGAGGGAGAGAGAGAGAGGGGGAGGGAGAGAGCAGAGAGAGAGGGGGAGGGGGGAGGAGGGATGGAGAGGGGGGAGAGAGAGAGGGGAGAGAGAGGGAGGGAGAGAGAGAGAGAGGGAGGGGGAGGGAGGGAGAGAGAGAGGGGAGAGAGAGGGAGGGAGAGAGAGAGCGAGAAGGGGAGAGAGAGAGAGAGGGGGGAGGGGGGGAGAGAGAGAGAGAGAGAGAGAGAGAGAGAGAGAGAGAGAGAGAGAGAGAGAGAGAGAGAGAGAGAGAGAGAGAGAGAGAGAGAGGGGGAGGAAGAGAGAGCGAGAAGGGGATAGAGAGAGAGAGGGGGAGAGAGAGAGAGAGAGAGAGAGAGAGAGAGAGAGAGAGAGCGAGAGAGAGCAAGAGAGAGAGAGAGAGAGAGAGAGAGAGAGAGAGAGAGGGGGGAGAGAGGGAGGGTCAGATGCACATGCAGTTAGATATAGATAGAATGTAAAACATTCACACAAAAATACAGTGTCTGTGTGGGATGATGGGGCATGTCCATCTGTGTCTGTGTGATCAGTGTCCATCTGTGTCTGTGTGATCATGTCCATTGTGTCTGTGTGATCATGTCCATCTGTGTCTGTGTGATCATGTCCATCTGTGGTCTGTGTGATCATGTCCATCTGTGTCTGTGTGATCATGTCCATCTGTGTCTGTGTGATCATGTCCATCTGTGTGTACCTGTGACAGGCTGGGGGTACGGTGCGGCGAGGGCCGTGACCGCGAGCATGGCGATCTCCGCTAGTGTATTTTTGGGGGCAGGAGTGTCCGGCCGACCATGTTGGGCTTCAGCAGGGTCCTCCAGATAGACATGGTGGTCTGACAGAGCCTTGTACATAGCAGCCAGAACCTACAGACAGATAGATATGGTGGTCTGACAGAGCCTTGCACACAGCAGCCAGAACCTACAGACAGATAGACATGGTGGTCTGACAGAGCCTTGTACACAGCAGCCAGAACCTACAGACAGATAGACATGGTGGTCTGACAGAGCCTTGTACACAGCAGCCAGAACCTACAGACAGATAGACATGGTGGTCTGACAGAGCCTTGTACACAGCAGCCAGAACCTACAGACAGATAGACATGGTGGTCTGACAGAGCCTTGTACACAGCAGCCAGAACCTACAGACAGATAGACATGGTGGTCTGACAGAGCCTTGTATACAGCAGCCAGAACCTACAGACAGATAGACATGGTGGTCTGACAGAGCCTTGTACACAGCAGCCAGAACCTACAGACAGATAGACATGGTGGTCTGACAGAGCCTTGTACACAGCAGCCAGAACCACAGACAGATAGACATGGTGGTCTGACAGAGCCTTGTACACAGCAGCCAGAACCTACAGACAGATAGACATGGTGGTCTGACAGAGCCTTGTACACAGCAGCCAGAACCTACAGACAGATAGACATGGTGGTCTGACAGAGCCTTGTACACAGCAGCCAGAACCTACAGACAGATAGACATGGTGGTCTGACAGAGCCTTGTACACAGCAGCCAGAACCTACAGACAGACAGACATGGTGGTCTGACAGAGCCTTGTACACAGCAGACAGAACATAGCGAGAGACGGAGAAAGAGGGAGGTCCGAAACTCATATCATGTTCAACAGGTTGCCAGGTTGGGTTAGGGTTGGGTTAGTGTTAGGGTTGCTAGGTTGGGTTAGGGTTGTCAGGTTGGGTCAGGGTTGCCAGGTTGGGTTAGGGGGTTGCCAGGTTGGGTTAGGGGTTGCTAGGTTGGGTTAAGGTTGTCAGGCTGGGTTAAGGTTTTCAGGCTGGGTTAGGGTTGCCAGGTTGGGTTAGGGTTGCCAGGGGTGGTTAGGGTTGCTAGGTTAGGTTATTGCTAGGGTTGCAAGGTTGGTTTTAGTGTTAGGGTTTGCGGGTTGCGTTATTGCCAGGGTTGCCATTTTGGGTAATGTTAGGGTTGATTAGTGTTAGGTTGAGATGTTGGGTTTGTGCTAGGTTGGGTAGTGTCAGGGTTGCCAGGGTTGGGTCAGGGGTTGCTAGGTTGGGCTACGGTTGCCAGGTTGGGTCGGGTTGCCAGGTTGGGTCGGGTTGCCAGGTTGGGTCGGGGTTGCCAGGTTGGGTCATTACCTTCTCAGTGATGTACTGACAGCGTTTCAGGTCATGGTCTCCGTCAGGAAGGATCTCAGGCTCCACGATGGGAACGATGCCGTTCTGAAAGACACACACACAGGGGTGTCACACACACACACACACACACACACACACACACACACACACACACACACACACACACACACACACACACACACACACACACACACACTACCTGTTGACAGATGCTGGCGTAGCGTGCCAGTACGTTGGCGTTCTCCATGATGGCGAGTTCTGAGGGGGTGTTGTCGCTGATCTTCAGGACGCTACGCCATTTAGCGAAGTCTGCTCCATCTTTCTTATACTGAGCACAACGCTCTGCCAGACCGTCCAGACCTACACACACACACACGAGATATACACACACACACACACACACACACAGATATACACACACACACAGATATACACACACACACACACACACACACACACACACACACACACACACAGATATACACACACACACACACACACACACACACACACACACACACAGATATACACACACACACACAGATATACACATACACACACACACACAGACACACAGATATACACACACACACACAGATATACACACACACACACACAGATATACACACACACACACACACACACAGATATACACACACACACACAGATATACACACACACACACACAGATATACACACACACACACACACACACACACAGATATACACACACACACACACGAGATATACACACAGACACACAAACACAGATATACACACACACACAGTTATGTGGTTATGCACAACCAATAGCTCCAAGTCACTGATTAACCAGCCAGGGAGTGTATTATGGTGATTAACCAGCTAGGGAGTGTATTACGGTGATTGACCAGCTAGGGGAGTGTATTATGGTGATTAACCAGCTAGGGGAGTGTATTATGGTGATTGACCAGCTAGGGAGTGTATTATGGTGATTGACCAGCCAGGGAGTGTATTATGGTGATTAACCAGCTAGGGAGTGTATTATGGTGATTGACCAGCTAGGGAGTGTATTATGGTGATTGACCAGCTAGGGAGTGTATTATGGTGATTAACCAGCTAGGGAGTGTATTATGGTGATTGACCAGCTAGGGAGTGTATTATGGTGATTGACCAGCTAGGGAGTGTATTATGGTGATTAACCAGCTAGGGAGTGTATTATGGTGATTAACCAGCCAGGGAGTGTATTATGGTGATTAACCAGCTAGGGAGTGTATTATGGTGATTGACCAGCTAGGGAGTGTATTATGGTGATTGACCAGCTAGGGAGTGTATTATGGTGATTGACCAGCTAGGGAGTGTATTATGGTGATTAACCAGCTAGGGAGTGTATTATGGTGATTGACCAGCTAGGGAGTGTATTATGGTGATTGACCAGCTAGGAGTGTATTATGGTGATTAACCAGCTAGGGGAGTGTATTATGGTGATTGACCAGCTAGGGGAGTGTATTATGGTGATTGACCAGCTAGGGAGTGTATTATGGTGATTGACCAGCTAGGGAGTGTATTATGGTGATTAACCAGCTAGGGAGTGTATTATGGTGATTGACCAGCTAGGGAGTGTATTATGGTGATTAACCAGCTAGGGAGTGTATTATGGTGATTAACCAGCTAGGGAGTGTATTATGGTGATTGACCAGCTAGGGGAGTGTATTATGGTGATTGACCAGCTAGGGAGTGTATTATGGTGATTGACCAGCTAGGGGAGTGTATTATGGTGATTGACCAGCTAGGGAGTGTATTATGGTGATTAACCAGCTAGGGAGTGTATTATGGTGATTGACCAGCTAGGGGAGTGTATTATGGTGATTGACCAGCTAGGGAGTGTATTATGGTGATTAACCAGCCAGGGAGTGTATTATGGTGATTAACCAGCTAGGGAGTGTATTATGGTGATTAACCAGCCAGGGAGTGTATTATGGTGATTAACCAGCTAGGAGTGTATTATGGTGATTAACCAGCTAGGGAGTGTATTATGGTGATTAACCAGCTAGGGGAGTGTATTATGGTGATTGACCAGCTAGGGAGTGTATTATGGTGATTGACCAGCTAGGGAGTATATTATGGTGATTGACCAGCTAGGGGAGTGTATTATGGTGATTGACCAGCTAGGGAGTGTATTATGGTGATTGACCAGCTAGGGAGTGTATTATGGTGATTGACCAGCTAGGGAGTGTATTATGGTGATTGACCAGCTAGGGAGTGTATTATGGTGATTGACCAGCTAGGGAGTGTATTATGGTGATTGACCAGCTAGGGAGTGTATTATGGTGATTGACCAGCTAGGGAGTGTATTATGGCGATTGACCAGCTAGGGAGTGTATTATTGTGATTGACCAGCTAGGGAGTGTATTATGGTGATTGACCAGCTAGGGGAGTGTATTATGGTGATTGACCAGCTAGGGAGTGTATTATGGTGATTGACCAGCTAGGGGAGTGTATTATGGTGATTGACCAGCTAGGGGAGTGTATTATGGTGATTGACCAGCTAGGGAGTGTATTATGGTGATTGACCAGCTAGGGAGTGTATTATGGTGATTGACCAGCTAGGAGTGTATTATGGTGATTGACCAGCTAGGGAGTGTATTATGGTGATTAACCAGCCAGGGAGTGTATTATGGTGATTGACCAGCTAGGGAGTGTATTATGGTGATTGACCAGCTAGGGAGTGTATTATGGTGATTGACCAGCTAGGGAGTGTATTATGGTGATTGACCAGCTAGGGAGTGTATTATGGTGATTAACCAGCTAGGGAGTGTATTATGGTGATTAACCAGCTAGGGAGTGTATTATGGTGATTGACCAGCCAGGGAGTGTATTATGGTGATTAACCAGCCAGGGAGTGTATTATGGTGATTGACCAGCTAGGGAGTGTATTATGGTGATTAACCAGCTAGGGAGTGTTTTATGGTGATTAACCAGCTAGGGAGTGTATTATGGTGATTAACCAGCTAGGAGTGTATTATGGTGATTGACCAGCTAGGGGAGTGTATTATGGTGATTGACCAGCCAGGGAGTGTATTATGGTGATTGACCAGCTAGGGAGTGTATTATGGTGATTGACCAGCCAGGGAGTGTATTATGGTGATTAACCAGCCAGGGAGTGTATTATGGTGATTAACCAGCCAGGGAGTGTATTATGGTGATTAACCAGCTAGGGAGTGTATTATGGTGATTGACCAGCTAGGGAGTGTATTATGGTGATTGACCAGCTAGGGGAGTGTATTATGGTGATTGACCAGCTAGGGAGTGTATTATGGTGATTGACCAGCTAGGAAGTGTATTATGGTGATTGACCAGCTAGGGGAGTGTATTATGGTGATTGACCAGCTAGGGAGTGTATTATGGTGATTGACCAGCTAGGGAGTGTATTATGGTGATTGACCAGCTAGGGAGTGTATTATGGTGATTGACCAGCTAGGGAGTGTATTATGGTGATTAAGCAGCTAGGGAGTGTATTATGGTGATTGACCAGCCAGGGAGTGTATTATGGTGATTGACCAGCCAGGGAGTGTATTATGGTGATTGACCAGCTAGGGAGTGTATTATGGTGATTGACCAGCCAGGGAGTGTATTATGGTGATTGACCAGCTAGGGAGTGTATTATGGTGATTGACCAGCCAGGGAGTGTATTATGGTGATTGACCAGCCAGGGAGTGTATTATGGTGATTGACCAGCCAGGGAGTGTATTATGGTGATTAACCAGCTAGGGAGTGTATTATGGTGATTGACCAGCTAGGGAGTGTATTATGGTGATTGACCAGCTAGGGAGTGTATTATGGTGATTAACTTAGCTAGGGGAGTGTATTATGGTGATTGACCAGCTAGGGGAGTGTATTATGGTGATTGACCAGCTAGGGAGTGTATTATGGTGATTGACCAGCTAGGGAGTGTATTATGGTGATTGACCAGCTAGGGAGTGTATTATGGTGATTGACCAGCTAGGGAGTGTATTATGGTGATTGACCAGCTAGGGAGTATATTATGGTGATTGACCAGCTAGGAGTGTATTATGGTGATTGACCAGCTAGGGAGTGTATTATGGTGATAGACCAGCTAGGGAGTGTATTATGGTGATAAACCAGCCAGGGAGTGTATTATGGTGATTAACAAGCTAGGGAGTGTATTATGGTGATTGACCAGCTAGGGAGTGTATTATGGTGATTAAGCAGCTAGGGGAGTGTATTATGGTGATTGACCAGCCAGGGAGTGTATTATGGTGATTGACCAGCCAGGGAGTGTATTATGGTGATTGACCAGCTAGGGAGTGTATTATGGTGATTGACCAGCTAGGGAGTGTATTATGGTGATTGACCAGCTAGGGAGTGTATTATGGTGATTGACCAGCTAGGGAGTGTATTATGGTGATTAACCAGCCAGGGAGTGTATTATGGTGATTGACCAGCCAGGGAGTGTATTATGGTGATTGACCAGCTAGGGAGTGTATTATGGTGATTGACCAGCTAGGGAGTGTATTATGGTGATTGACCAGCTAGGGAGTGTATTATGGTGATTGACCATGTGTGTTCTCACCCTGCGTGGTGGTCTCCCCATCGGTCCCAGCCAATGGGACAACACCTTTGTCCACCTACATACAGACACACAGACAGAAAGACAGACATAGAAATATACTTGTAATACCCATGAGCACAACAATTTGAAGTCAATAAGTCATAGTTTTAGTCAAAGTTTGATATATTTGACTTAAAGATGGAAATCAAGTGGTAACTTCTGACATTTTCCGTGCCAATGCCGTGTTTCCCCTCTGAGATGACGTGCTAACACTTTCCAGACTACATTTATTTTTCAGGGCTGAGTTTTATTTTAACATTACCACCCACCAGCATGACATTACTTATTATCAGAAACACCTGCAAAGTTCTTCCTCTTCGTGAGTCGCGACTGAGCTGAGCAGAGCCAAACAGCTTTTCACCGTTTGGTACCTCCACGTTTTACCAGCAAATGATCATAATCCACTGGATACTTTGCCAAGTTTCACATATTTTTTTGTGAGTCTGTATTTAAAAAATAAATAAAGATAATTTACAGTAAATAAATGTTAAAATTGCGTGGTATGATTGCATTTGGAACCCCGCTCCCCGTCGCCCCAAGATGAATGATTTTGACCACTAAAGTTTTGGGTGAATTCGTTTTGCATGGCCAGGTAACCCCAGGTGGGCTGGGTTTGCTCATTTTGGACCATTCCATTTATCCTAAAGAGAAATCTCCACCCAGCTGGGGCACCAGGCCATGCGAAACAAACTCACCCATTGCTTCACTACACGCTCCACTGCTTTGATTGGTTCAGCTAGAAACCACAAGTGTATCCTATAATGAAAGGCACCCGAGAAAGAAAATTCAAGGAACTTGTTTATTTTTTACATTTTAGTCATTTAGCAGACGCTCTTATCCAGAGTGACTTACAGTTAGTGAGTGCATACATTTTTCATACTGGCCCCCCGTGGGAATCGAAACCCACAACCCTGGCGTTGCAAGCGCCATGCTCTACCAACTGAGCTACAGGGGACATGTTTAGCTATTTTGTTGTGCTGTTATTCCATTTGTATTTGTGTTTCATGTCTGATTCAGGGTGTTATTATGCATCATTGTAGCCAATCCCACTGCCCCTTGCTGTGAGAACCATGGCCTGAGCACGGCTGACTTGGCTTGGATGTAGCGCAGCCGAATAGCCTGTCAGCAGCCGTGTCTAGTCCAAACCGTTCAAAAGCTTGGCTATTCAAATTACCAAACCATTCAATAGCTAGGCTGTCCATATTACCAAACCATTCAATAGCTAGGCTGTCCATATTACCAAACCATTCAATAGCTAGGCTGTCCATATTACCAAACCATTCAATAGCTAGGCTGTCCATATTGCCAAACCGTTCAATAGCTAGGCTATCCATATTACCTACAATTCAATAGCTAGGCTGTCCATATTACCTACAATTCAATAGCTAGGCTGTCCATATTACCTACAATTCAATAGCTAGGCTGTCCATATTACCAAACCATTCAATAGCTAGGCTGTCCATATTACCAAACCGTTCAATAGCTAGGCTATCCATATTACCAAACCATTCAATAGCTAGGCTGTCCATATTACCAAACCATTCAATAGCTAGGCTGTCCATATTACCAAACCGTTCAATAGCTAGGCTATCTATATTACCTACAATTCAATAGCTAGGCTGTCCATATTACCTACAATTCAATAGCTAGGCTGTCCATATTACCTACAATTCAATAGCTAGGCTGTCCATATTACCAAACCATTCAATAGCTAGGCTGTCCATATTACCAAACCATTCAATAGCTAGGCTATCCATATTACCAAACCATTCAATAGCTAGGCTGTCCATATTACCAAACCATTCAATAGCTAGGCTGTCCATATTACCAAACCATTCAATAGCTAGGCTGTCCATATTACCAAACCATTCAATAGCTAGGCTATCCATATTACCTACAATTCAATAGCTAGGCTGTCCATATTACCTACAATTCAATAGCTAGGCTGTCCATATTACCTACAATTCAATAGCTAGGCTGTCCATATTACCAAACCATTCAATAGCTAGGCTGTCCATATTACCAAACCGTTCAATAGCTAGGCTATCCATATTACCAAACCATTCAATAGCTAGGCTGTCCATATTACCAAACCATTCAATAGCTAGGCTGTCCATATTACCAAACCGTTCAATAGCTAGGCTATCCATATTACCTACAATTCAATAGCTAGGCTGTCCATATTACCTACAATTCAATAGCTAGGCTGTCCATATTACCAAACCATTCAATAGCTAGGCTGTCCATATTACCAAACCGTTCAATAGCCAGGCTATCCATATTACCAAACCATTCAATAGCTAGGCCATCCATATTACCAAACCATTCAATAGCTAGGCTGTCCATATTACCAAACCATTCAATAGCTAAGCTGTCCATATTCACCAAACCATTCAATAGCTAGGCTGTCCATATTACCAAGCCATTCAATAAGCTAGGCTATCCATATTACCAAACCATTCAATAGCTAGGCTGTCCATATTACCAAACCATTCAATAGCTAAGCTATCCATATTACCAAACCATTCAATAGCTAGGCTATCCATATTACCAAACCATTCAATAGCTAGGCTGTCCATATTACCAAGCACTTCAATAGCTAAGCTGTCCATATTACCAAGCCATTCAATAGCTAGGCTATCCATATTACCGGAGCTTCATCTTATTCTTTCTATTTCTATTGTTTTATTCGCGGAAACTTTGGAGACAACAATAGATGGCAAAGTCAAATATACTGGTTCCTCTATCCATCTAGTTTCCCTGTCCATCTGGTTCTCCCTGTCCATCTGGTTTCCCTATCCATCTGGTCCCCTGTCCATCTGGTTTCCCCTATCCATCTGGTCCCCTGTCCATCTGGTTTCCTCTATCCATCTGGTTTCCTCTATCCATCTGGTCCCCTGTCCATCTGGTTTCCCCTATCCATCTGGTCCCCTGTCCATCTGGTTTCCTCTATCCATCTGGTTTCCTCTATCCATCTGGTTTCCCCTATCCATCTGGTTTCCCGTCCATCTGGTTTCCCCTTATCCATCTGGTTTCCCTCTATCCATCTGGTTTCCCCTATCCATCTGGTTCCCCTATCCATCTGTTCCCCTGTCCATCTGGTTTCCCCTATCCATCTGGTTTCCCTATCCATCTGGTTTCCCTTATCCATCTGGTTGCCTCTATCCATCTGGTTTCCCCTATCCATCTGGTTTCCTCTATCATCTGGGTTCATCTATCCATCTGGTTTCCCTATCCATCTGGTTTCCCCTATCCATCTGGGTTTCCCCTAACCATCTGGTTTCCCCTATCCATCTGGTTCCTCTATCCATCTGGTTTCCTTATCCATCTGGTTCCCCTATCCATCTGGTTTCCCCCTATCCATCTGGTTTCCTCTATCCATCTGGTTTCCTCTATCCATCTGGTTTCCTTATCCATCTGGTTTCCCCCTATCCATCTGGTTTCCCCCTATCCATCTGGTTTCCCTTATCCATCTGGTTTTCCCCTATCCATCTGGTTTCCCTATCCATCTTATCCATCTGGTTTCCCCTATCCATCTGGTTTCCCTATCCATCTGGTTTCCCTTATCCATCTGGTTTCCCCTATCCATCTTATCCATCTGGTTTCCCCTATCCATCTGGTTTCCTCTATCCATCTGGTTTCCTCTATCCATCTGGTTTCCCCTATCCATCTTATCCATCTGGTTTCCCCTATCCATCTGGTTTCCCCTATCCATCTGGTTTCCTCTATCCATCTGGTTTCCCTTATCCATCTGGTTTCCCTTATCCATCTGGTTTCCTCTATCCATCTGGTTTCCCCTATCCATCTGGTTTCCCCTATCCATCTGGTTTCCCCTATCCATCTGGTTTCCTCTATCCATCTGGTTTCCTCTAACCATCTGGTTTCCTCTATCCATCTAGTTTCCCTTATCCATCTGGTTTCCTCTATCCATCTGGTTTCCCCCTATCCATCTGGTTTCCTCTAACCATCTCGTTTCCTCTATCCATCTGGTTTCCCCTATCCATCTGGTTCCTCTATCCATCTGGTTTCCTCTATCCATCTGGTTTCCCTCTATCCATCTGGTTTCCCTTATCCATCTGGTTGCCTCTATCCATCTGGTTTCCTCTAACATCTGGTTTCCCTTATCCATCTAGTTTCCCTTATCCATCTGGTTTCCCCTATCCATCTGGTTTCCCTTATCCATCTGGTTTCCCCTATCCATCTGGTTTCCCCTAACCATCTGGTTTCCCCTATCCATCTGGTTCCTCTATCCATCTGGTTTCCCTTATCCATCTGGTTTCCCTTATCCATCTGGTTTCCCCCTATCCATCTGGTTTCCTCTATCCATCTGGTTTCTCTATCCATCTGGTTTCCCTTATCCATCTGGTTTCCCCCTATCCATCTGGTTTCCCCCTATCCATCTGGTTTCCTCTATCCATCTGGTTTCCCTTATCCATCTGGTTTTCCCCTATCCATCTGGTTTCCCCTATCCATCTTATCCATCTGGTTTCCCTATCCATCTGGTTTCCCCTATCCATCTGGTTTCCCTATCCATCTGGTTTCCCCTTATCCATCTGGTTTCCCCTATCCATCTTATCCATCTGGTTTCCCCTATCCATCTGGTTTCCTCTATCCATCTGGTTTCCTCTATCCATCTGGTTTCCCTATCCATCTTATCCATCTGGTTTCCCCTATCCATCTGGTTTCCCCTATCCATCTGGTTTCCTCTATCCATCTGGTTTCCCTTATCCATCTGGTTTCCCTTATCCATCTGGTTTCCTCTATCCATCTGGTTTCCCCTATCCATCTGGTTTCCCTATTCATCTGGTTTCCTCTATCCATCTGGTTTCCTCTAACCATCTGGTTTCCTCTATCCATCTAGTTTCCCTTATCCATCTGGTTTCCTCTATCCATCTGGTTTCCCCTATCCATCTGGTTTCCTCTAACCATCTGTTTCCTCTATCCATCTGGTTTCCCCTATCCATCTGGTTTCCTCTATCCATCTGGTTTCCTCTATCCATCTGGTTTCCTCTATCCATCTGGTTTCCTCTTATCCATCTGGTTGCCTCTATCCATCTGGTTTCCTTATCCATCTGGTTTCCCCTATCCATCTGGTTTCCCTTATCCATCTGGTTGCCTCTATCCATCTGGTTTCCTCTAACATCTGGTTTCCCTTATCCATCTAGTTTCCCTTATCCATCTGGTTTCCCTATCCATCTGGTTTCCCCTATCCATCTGGTTTCCTCTATCCATCTAGTTTCCCTTATCCATCTGGTTTCCTCTATCCATCTGGTTTCCCTTATCCATCCGGTTTCCCCTATCCATCCGGTTTCCTCTAACCATCTGGTTTCCCCTATCCATCTGGTTCCTCTATCCATCTGGTTTCCTCTACCCATCTGGTTTCCCCTATCCATCTGGTTTCCCTTATCCATCTGGTTTCCTCTATCCATCTGGTTTCCCCTATCCATCTTATCCATCTGGTTTCCCCTATCCATCTGGTTTCCCCTATCCATCTGGTTTCCTCTATCCATCTGGTTCCTCTATCCATCTGGTTTCCTTATCCATCTGGTTTCCCTTATCCATCTGGTTTCCTCTATCCATCTGGTTTCCCCTATCCATCTGGTTTCCCCTATCCATCTGGTTTCCTCTATCCATCTGGTTCCTCTATCCATCTGGTTTCCCTTATCCATCTGGTTTCCTCTATCCATCTGGTTTCCCCTATCCATCTGGTTTCCCCTATCCATCTGGTTTCCTCTAACCATCTGGTTTCCTCTATCCATCTAGTTTCCCTTATCCATCTGGTTTCCTCTATCCATCTGGTTTCCCCTATCCATCTGGTTTCCTCTAACCATCTCGTTTCCTCTATCCATCTGGTTTCCCCTATCCATCTGGTTCCTCTATCCATCTGGTTTCCTCTATCCATCTGGTTTCCTCTATCCATCTGGTTTCCCTTATCCATCTGGTTGCCTCTATCCATCTGGTTTCCCCTATCCATCTGGTTTCCTCTTTCCATCTGGTTTCCCTTATCCATCTGGTTTCCCCTATCCATCTGGTTTCCTCTTTCCATCTGGTTTCCCTTATCCATCCGGTTTCCCCTATCCATCTGGTTTCCCCTATCCATCTGGTTTCCTCTAACCATCTGGTTTCCCCTATCCATCTGGTTCCTCTATCCATCTGGTTTCCCATATCCATCTGGTTTCCATTATCCATCTGGTTTCCCTTATCCATCTGGTTTCCTCTATCCATCTGGTTTCCTCTATCCATCTGGTTTCCCCTTATCCATCTGGTTTCCCCTATCCATCTGGTTTCCTCTATCCATCTGGTTTCCCTTATCCATCTGGTTTCCTCTATCCATCTGGTTTCCCCTATCCATCTGGTTCCTCTATCCATCTGGTTTCCCATATCCATCTGGTTTCCCCTATCCATCTGGTTTCCCTATCCATCTGGTTGCCTCTATCCATCTGGTTGCCTCTATCCATCTCGTTTCCTCTATCCATCTGGTTTCCCTTATCCATCTGGTTTCCCCCTATCCATCTGGTTTCCCCTATCCATCTGGTTTCCCCTATCCATCTGGTTTCTCTATCCATCTGGTTTCCCCTATCCATCTGGTTTCCCCTATCCATCTGGTTTCCCCTATCCATCTGGTTCCTCTATCCATCTGGTTCCTCTATCCATCTGGTTTCCCCCTATCCATCTGGTTTCCCCTATCCATCTGGTTTCCCCTATCCATCTTGTTTCCCTATCCATCTGGTTTCCAGTTTCCCCTATCCATCTGGTTTCCCCTATCCATCTGGTTTCCCCTATCCATCTGGTTTCCAGTTTCCCCTATCCATCTGGTTTCCCTTATCCATCTGGTTTCCCTTATCCATCTGGTTTCCTCTATCCATCTGGTTGCCTCTATCCATCTGGTTTCCCCCTATCCATCTGGTTTCCCCTATCCATCTGGTTTCCCTTATCCATCTGGTTTCCCATGATTTTTTTTTTTGCACCAAAGAAAACAAGTGATAAACAACAATACAGATAAAAACCAATAAATAAATAAATGGTGTTCAGGTGGTTGGAAGCCCAGGGGGCTTATATAAAAACCACACCACAAAAAAACAATATACAATACATAAGTACCAAAATAATTGTTTTGTTGTTAAATCAGATTGTCTTGTTTAAAAGTATGTGTGCATATGAGTGTGTGAGTTAGTCTATATGGAGGGAGTACTGAGTAGTTTGGTTCATCAGGCTGACCCCCAGTCTATATGGAGGAGATTACTGAGTAGTTTGGTTCATCAGGCTGACCCCCAGTCTTCATGGAGGAGATTACTGAGTAGTTTGGTTCATCAGGCTGACCCCCCAGTCTATATGGAGGGGATTACTGAGTAGTTTGGTTCATCAGGCTGACCCCAGTCTTCATGGAGGAGATTACTGAGTCGTTTGGTTCATCAGGCTGACCCCCAGTCTCCATGGGAGGAGATTACTGAGTAGTTTGGTTCATCAGGCTGACCCCCAGTCTCCATGGAGGAGATTACTGAGTAGTATGGTTCATCAGGCTGACCCCCAATCTTCATGGAGGAGATTACTGAGTAGTTTGGTTCATCAGGCTGACCCCCAGTCTATATGGAGGAGATTACTGAGTAGTTTGGTTCATCAGGCTGACCCCAGTCTTCATGGAGGAGATTACTGAGTAGTTTGGTTCATCAGGCTGACCCCCAGTCTTCATGGAGGAGATTACTGAGTAGTTTGGTTCATCAGGCTGACCCCAGTCTTCATGGAGGGAGATTACTGAGTAGTTTGGTTCATCAGGCTGACCCCAGTCTTCATGGGAGGAGATTACTGAGTAGTTTGGTTCATCAGGCTGACCCCCAGTCTTCATGGAGGAGATTACTGAGTAGTTTGGTTCATCAGGCTGACCCCCCAGTCTTCATGGAGGAGATTACTGGGTAGTTTGGTTCATCAGGCTGACCCCCAGTCTTCATGGAGGAGATTACTGAGTAGTTTGGTTCATCAGGCTGACCCCCAGTCTTCATGGAGGGAGATTACTGAGTAGTTTGGTTCATCAGGCTGACCCCCAGTCTTCATGGAGGAGATTACTGAGTAGTTTGGTTCATCAGGCTGACCTCCAGTCTCCATGGAGAGATTACTGAGTAGTTTGGTTCATCAGGCTGACCCCCAGTCTTCATGGAGGAGATTACTGAGTAGTTTGGTTCATCAGGCTGACCCCCAGTCTATATGGAGGAGATTACTGAGTAGTTTGGTTCATCAGGCTGACCCCAGTCTCCATGGAGGAGATTACTGAGTAGTTTGGTTCATCAGGCTGACCCCAGTCTTCATGGGAGGAGATTACTGAGTAGTTTGGTTCATCAGGCTGACCCCCAGTCTATATGGAGGAGATTACTGAGTAGTATGGTTCATCAGGCTGACCCCAGTCTTCATGGAGGAGATTACTGGGTAGTTTGGTTCATCAGGCTGACCCCTGAGTAGTTTGGTTCATCAGGCTGACCCCCAGTCTATATGGGAGGAGATTACTGAGTAGTTTGGTTCATCAGGCTGACCCCTGTCTTCATGGAGGAGATTACTGAGGTAGTTTGGTTCATCAGGCTGACCCCCTGAGTAGTTTGGTTCATCAGGCTGACCCCCAGTCTATATGGAGGAGATTACTGAGTAGTTTGGTTCATCAGGCTGACCCCCAGTCTATATGGAGGAGATTACTGAGTAGTTTGGTTCATCAGGCTGACCCCTGTCTTCATGGAGGAGATTGGCGAGTAGTTTGGTTCATCAGGCTGACCCCTGAGTAGTTTGGTTCATCAGGCTGACCCCCAGTCTATATGGGAGGGAGATTACTGAGTAGTTTGGTTCATCAGGCTGACCCCCAGTCTATATGGAGGAGATTACTGAGTAGTTTGGTTCATCAGGCTGACCCCCAGTCTCCATGGAGGAGATTACTGGGTAGTTTGGTTCATCAGGCTGATCCCCAGTCTTCATGGAGGAGATTACTGGGTAGTTTGGTTCATCAGGCTGACCCCCCAGTCTTCATGGAGGAGATTACTGAGTAGTTTGGTTCATCAGGCTGACCCCCAGTCTTCATGGAGGAGATTACTGAGTAGTTTGGTTCATCAGGCTGACCCCCAGTCTTCATGGAGGAGATTACTGAGTAGTTTGGTTCATCAGGCTGACCCCCAATCTTCATGGAGGAGATTACTGAGTAGTTTGGTTCATCAGGCTGACCCCCCAGTCTTCATGGAGGAGATTACTGGGTAGTTTGGTTCATCAGGCTGACCCCCAGTCTTCATGGAGGAGATTACTGAGTAGTTTGGTTCATCAGGCTGACCCCAGTCTATATGGAGGAGATTACTGAGTAGTTTGGTTCATCAGGCTGACCCCCAGTCTATATGGAGGAGAATTACTGGGTAGTTTGGTTCATCAGATTACTGGGTAGTTTGGTTCATCAGGCTGACCCCCAGTCTATATGG